>NC_056746.1:236934715-237044715 GCF_019279795.1 Protopterus annectens
AATGAAGTCTCTAAATGAATTGTAAGACAAAACTGCTTAATTGTTTTTAATAAAGTGTGTTAACATTAAGCTGTATGATAGCGGAGTCATCCATTGAAACATTTTTTTAGTTTGTTAATTTTTTGTCATTAGATTTATTTTTTCACATCATGTGTTTTTTTAAACATCTCTTCAATAATTTGTTTCTGTTTTATTACAAATCTAAAAAAAATACTGCTGTTGAATGATGACATCACTGTATCTAGATCAGCTTCAATTAAGAAACAAATAAAAGCATTACACTGCTATATAACTGTACCAAGGCATTGCAGAACGATTATGTAACAACTCATGCTTTTGACACTTGGAGGTCAAAATATTCATTTATCTGCAGGATTTTCACACAGGAGTGATGTCATTACACTATGACACATGACTGTGCACATATACATGTACATATGCAGATGTAGACATACACAGGTATGTGTGTGTGTGTGTGTGTGTGTGTGCATGGACACACACACACACACACACACACACACACACACGCACACACACGCACACACGCACACACACGCACACACTCGCACACGTGCACGCACACACACACACACACACACACACACACACACACACACACACACACACACACACCTACCTTATTGTGCTTTAATCTTTAAATATCTTACATACTGATATTGTTTGATGGGGATGGGCCTGTGCTTACCCTGAGCTGTACAGTGTGAGACAACACCAGGGGAGTAGACAAGATTTTTGAAATTGTATGTCAAGTTCCAGAATGTAGCTCACCTTCCCCATAACGTTTGGGTTTCCACAACCATAGTCACTGCATGTTTTACACTACTGAAATTTCAAAGCCTGAAATGACAGGCTTAAGCAAAAAAAGGTATATACACATATATATATATATATATATATATATATATATATATATATATATATATATATCAGTAACCAGATGTTTTAAATTTAAATGTTAGCACATGTTATTGCACATAGCAAACTAAATGATATTTAATGAATGTATTACCTTTTGAGATATGTGGCATAAGGTTTGCTATGCCACGGACCACATTAACATCTGATGGACAGTGCCGCCCAGCTCTGCTTAGTCTCAAACATGATTCTCTTTTCTATTCACTACCTGTTGTTTAAAGTTTGGAACTTAAATGTTTTCTAATATTTGGGCAATAAATCCAGCGTGTGAAAAGCCTATACCTGTATCGCTATTATTAAATTTAAACCTTTCTAGTGCAGTCTCTTACAATGTTATACCCTCTTCCTTCTTGTTTTTTCAAATCACACCATTTGTTGTGCTTACATACCTACATGTGTAACCAGTACATTGGTTTGCTTGAAGATCTTTGACAACGGTGTTCATAGCCCTGCTGTGTTCCTACAATTTTCTAACAGGATATTTGGTGCAAGGCTCAGCTTTACAGACTGATGTATAATATATCCATTTCAGCCCTGTGAGCTTTTCTTCGGTGATGATGACTAGAATGCAAGATGAATTATTCTTGGACTGGCATCAAGGCAGTGCTTCACATCAATAAGTGCAAAAAGTTTTCATCTGAAACTCAGTGATGGCATATCCCTCAGCATTGTATAATGACACTCAGTCTGAATAATATATTGTATCTCTCTTTGACTCATTGTTTCTGTGTATCTATCATACACACACACACACACACACACACACACACACACACACACACACACACACACACACACACACAAAAAAACATACACATTGTTACTTCTAACACCGCTATGGTGAAGCTTTGGCAACAAGTTGTGTATCCCCTTCATTACTAGATTACAAGTGCTCACGTCCTTAAGCTTACTTTTATTCAAGGTACATAACTTGTCATCATCCTTGTTTGCACAATCATTAACCTGTGTGGGTTGTGCCCTCTGAAGGGCAGTAATGATTCACATATTTTAATGCAATAGTTTAAAGAGCTCATGGGTTAAGTGAATTAGAGCTGCCAATCAAATTAGCATGCCCCTCCCTGCCTCCATATGAAACCAGATGCAGGGATTTTTCATAAAATTATTCTGCCTATCATCCTACAAAGGAAAATCTTTTTTGTCACTAAATTCTACAAAAAACTTCATGCAGAAACCAAGTTATAAAGAAAGTAATTCAAACAGCTTATATCTTCATAGATAGGTGGGTGGCCACGGTGGTGCAGGGGTTAGCATTGTTGTGTCACAGCAAGAGGTTCTCCGGTTCGATCCTCAGCTGGGGTGCCTTCTGTGCGGAGTCTGCATGTCCTCCCTGTGGTCGTGTGGGTTTCCTCCGGGTGCTCCGGTTTCCTCCCACATCCCAAAGACATGCTGTAGGTGGATTGGACACTCTGAATTGGCCCTAGGCGTGAGTGCGAGTGTGTGTGTGTGTGTGTGTGTGTGTGTGTGTGTGTGTGTGTGTGTGTGCCTTCTGTGAAAGGTTGGGTGCTGGGCTGTCAACTTGACACTGTAAAACTCCACTGCCAATCATGAGTGGACAGGTGATACACTGTTGTGACCCGTAACTGGCAAAAAGCCGAAAGAAGAAGAAGATATCTTCATAAATAGCTTAGAGAGCTACAGTCAGTCCAGGATTCCAGCCTCTGAAACCCTAGGATAAGCTGATTTGACTAACTGTTCTAATTCATCGAACAAAATAGGACTGTAGAATCAGCAATCCCCAGTGGACACTTAGTATTACAAAGTGCTGAACACAGAAACAGCCTTGTAAAAAAATCAAGTCCCCATATTCAAGGCACAAAATCCATTTGACAAGAATAAAATTCATTTACAAACCATATTTGGAAGCTGTAGTTAAGTTTGTCTTTTCAGCTTTTCCCAGTTAGGGGTCACCACAGCGGAACTCTGGTCCTCTAATGATTGGCAGTAGATTTTTTATGGTGCTGAGTTGCCAGCCCGATGCCCAACCTTCAGCAAAGGCATGCCCATTCATACATGTCTTTCGGAGGCCACTCGACCACTGGGAGGACATGTAGACTTCACACAGAAGGCACTCCAGCCATGAATCAAACAGAAGAACCTCTTACTGTGAGGCAACAATGCTACCGCTGTACCACCGTGGCCTATGGGAGCTGTACATAACTGCCTCAGTATCCATTACAAGGACATGTGTGTGTGTGTGTGTGTGTGTGTGTGTGTGTGTGTGTCTGTCTGTGTATGCATTCACATGCCTTGTAATGCTTCCCACTGTGCACACCCCTGCTCCTCAACTGTTGATAAAAAAAAAAAAAAAAAAAATCAGCAATCTGTCTGGCCCTCATAAAACTCATGAGCCAGGTCCCATTTCTGCCACCTGCCCCTCACTTCTGGAGCATAAAACAAAAACAAAAAAATACTTCTACTTCTAAACCTGTAACACTCCATAGTAGTTCTGTATGACTTATACCACACATGAAACACTAAACCACTTCAGTACTGCAGAAATGCAGTATCAAAATTCATTTCTGAACCAGCATTCAGAAATGCCGGTACAGAAATGAAAATTGGTACTGCTTTAATGATTGAGCAGCATCTCCTGACTGTTCCCCCTAACACTTTGTGTCCCACCCTAGGTATGATAGTGCTTTCAAGGGTTGGGAGGCCCTCTGCTTATAGAGTTGGGCTTAACAAAATTGCTAAGTGGTCCATTATTTCCCCGTAATGTCCATCCTGCTGAGTATTACTGCTCATTTAGTAAATGTCAAAAACAACTCCATTCATCTTTTTGTTTCTTAATATCTTTATGATGGTAAGTTTGATGATTAACCTATGTCTTCTGTGAAGCATTAGGGTTACTCATGTGGCATGCTATCTTATTACAAAATGTCACACATGAACGATCATACGCTGGTGTGACAACTTGCTTTGTTGCAGATGCTGTGCTTTACTTATATAGGTTGTGGGAGTCAGTGAAAAAGGAAAATATGTTTTCTGTTTTTTTCTTTTTACATTTTTTTTTCATTTTTCTTTAAATTTTTGTGTCCTTGGAAATAGGAGCAGAACTCCCAGTTGGGATACATGAGAGCTTGTCCCCTGAAGAAAATATATTTTTGTGCTATTTAAAACAGTTATTTGAGAATGTGATTTTTTTTAATATTAATTTTAGTTGTGATGTTCATTCTCAAACTAGTGAAATATGATTATTCATAGTAAATCTCTGCTCTGCTTAGCTAATCACTCTACATTATTTTTTTTGTCTAATCTTGGTTTTTAAGCATATCCGAGAGCAATGGAAGTAAGAAAATTAGAACTTCTGATAATAAATTGATTTCAGATGAATTGTAGAGTGCTAGAAAATCAGGTGGGTCAGTCAGCTGTATTGCACTTTTCAAATGTTATCAACAACTGAAATGTGCAACCTAAAGAGGTAATAGATAAGGATGAATGTATGTCTAAGAGAACCAATAACTATACACTTTTTCCTGAAAATAAGGCAGTTTCTTTTGAATTTGATCATTAGATTAAATGAAAGTGACTATCTGCATTTAGTGCACATATAAGGGAAAACCTGTGTTTTGCCACCTACACTACAAAAATATTAATAGGATGGAGTCAGTCTGAGTATGAGCTTTGAGAAGGAAATGTGGAGGAGGAGAGGAAAGGAAGATTAAAGTTTTAGTGCCTTTTTGAATTTTACTTCAATACGCTTTGAATAATGTAGAAAGATTAGGCTCAGAGAACAAACATGCCATAAACTTATCTGGGTGTTGCCTGAGGAAACTACTTTTACACCTCAACACCACCACTACATGTATTTGCCATTCTAGGTTCTGTTCCTCATCAGTGTTATGGTTTGGAAATATTTTCTGTGTCTACAGATGGAAAATGTAGGTTTGAAGTAGTTTAACCTGATATGGACAAATTAAATTTTGAAGCAGCAAAAGATAGTAAGAAGCTTACAAATGATAGTATTAATCATATCAGATGAGGAATCCAACTAAGCAAGATGTAATGCCCAACGGGGTATGGAGAAATAATGGACTGCCAAAAGGGAGCTGTGAGGTAGGTTGAGGACATTCATACTCCCAGGAAGTTCTGTTATTTATCTTCTCTGGAGGGCATTGTTACCCTTACAAAACTGGATATTAAAGTGCTTGTATTTGTTTATTATTATTATTATTATTATTATTATTATTATTATTATATATGCATTTTTATGTAAAATATTTCCTCTGCTTAATGTTTCAAAGTTACTGTAGGGTATGCAATTGTTGATGGACATATTTTGCATCCAAAATATACATTAAGTATTTACTAATATCTATACACACACAGACACACACACACAGACACACACACACACACACACACACACACACACACACACACACACACACACACACACACACACACACACACACACACACACAGATGCAGAGACAAAGAAAGTCTCTTATACGTATGCAGGCACTCAAATGCATACACATACACACACACACACACACACACACACACACATGCATGCACACACACACACACACACACACACACACACACACACACACACACGTATCTCTCTGTCACTCATACACACATCTTAGTTAATCGCATTAGAAAGTCACACACTTTTACACAGGCTAGGATAGATATAGGTAGACACTTACACAATGAAGTACACCCTCAGATGCACAGAAGCAGACTCACATATAAAGAAATATGCACGGTAGTTACTGCAATACTTCTCAACTGCTTTGTTCATTTTTAGACAAAGTCAAAAACAAATAGTGGGACAAAAGCCAAAATCAGGGACACTTTTTAAACATTATTCTAATTCACTTAATTAGTAAAACGGTAGGTTTTCCATCAGCATGCATGTTCTGAACAATAATAAGTAAGAAACTCTAGTGTCTAGCATTACTGATGGACTGTAATCCTCAATAATCTACCAGAAGTACAAAAACTGTGCAAGGAATAGCAGGACAAAATATGATGCAAAATTAGGGGTAGTTGAGAGGTATGATTATATCCACATTTTTGACTGCAATCTTCAGATGCTGGCAGTGATCAAAGAGAATGAAAAAATACATACAGTGCAGAAGTCCAACAACTTATTGAATACACACAGTTGAGGAAAGAAGTAATAATTCACCTAAAAACATATAAATGTACCTGCTTTATGCACAAATGATAACTTCCAGCTCCCAGATATACTCCTCCATATTGGTCCTATGTAAACACATAAGACACAACATAAAGATTATTTTCATATAACGGGGGACTTTCATCTATTGTAAATATGTAAATTTAACTTGTAATTCATCTTCCTGTAGTAGTAGTAATAGTAATAGTAATAGTAGGAGTGGTAATAACAGTAGTAGTTATACTAGTACGAGTGGTGATAATAGTAGTAGGACTAGTAGTAGCAGTAGCAGTATTAATAGTAGTAGTAGTAGTAGTAATAATAATAATAGTAGCAGTAATAGTGATAGTAGTAGCACTGGTAATATTTGTAATAGTAGTGGTAGCAGTAATGGAAGTAGCACTAGGACTAATAGTAATAGCAGTAGTAGTAGTAGCAGTAATACTAGTAATAGTAGTAGTAATAGTAGTACCTTTGCAGCCTATGTTCTAAACAGTTGACTGTACCCACTCACAAACTTGTCTCACTTTCTGTCACTCACACATGCATCCTTGTTAATTGCATTAATTAATTGTACTAGCATTGATTTCCCACATTTGCTAAAATTGGCTTGTTACCAGGCTCCCCTAGTAGATTAATACTCTGATGGTGAATATTTGTTCTCAAGTAGGGTATTGTCTAACATTCTGCCCTTTTGTTTTAAATTATATGATAGCACTGCAAAGAAATTATATTATTCTAACAGCAATATCATGAACGTTTTTCAGTTATAACTGTTTATTGTTGTATAACACATTCTAAATGAACAACTGATTTCTTTGCTGAAAGATTCTAGTTTAAATTTAGAAAGAAAATTTCAAAATATATTGAAAAGTGTATCTAGGATATCTGAGCATGTGCAGAAGACAATGCATTATGCTGCACATTTTCTGTTTAAATCAGCTACTGTTTACTTTACTACTAGAAGGCAAGCTTGTTTAAATGACAGTCCTTATCCAGAGAATATTGTAAGATTAGGAGCCTGTTTGTTGCAGATCATAGTCTTTTTTTATTTTGGAAAAAATAAAAAAAAAATGAACAAGCACAGGAATCTGTCTAATTCCAACCTCACCACCATGAGTGATGAGGAAAAAATAAAAAAAAACAGAGAAACTAGTGGTCTTAAAACTTTGCTGATGAGCTCAGTCACAATAATTTGCAGAAATCATGAAATCCAGGTAGTGTTCCAAAGCAACAAGCCTTTATTCATCACAGACAATTTTACATTGAAATATCAATCTTATAATCCTTGGGGTTTAAATGTACATATTAACAGGCAAATATTTCATTGAGAACTGTGTCTTTAAATATTTTATATAATAATTTTAACTGAGTATATAAAGGCATGATACAAGTTATGTTTGTCTTCTTGAAGGCTGTAAAGCCAATGCACCAGAGATGTTTCCTAATTTAAATAAAAGTTACATTTTATTCAGGCAACAGTTTGCTGTAATATTTAGTTTATTGCCTGTGGTTCATATTATTTAAGATTGCCTTGCTGATAATGCCAGACTGGGCACAACAAATTTATATTTTTTGAAATTCCTTTTGTAATTTGTAAATCTTTTCACACAAATATTACTATCCCTCTGAGAAAACATACAGTCAGTTTGGTAGATATGCAGCAGGTCATCATGGTCAAACACATTAATACTCATTGCTGTGTAGTCTCCACTGGTTAAGACTCGGCAACCAGCTATCTATAATACAGTTACGTTTCATCCATGAATTTCTTTTCTCAGTTTGTTCATCCTTGTAGGAAAATTCTCATGTGTATATAGTCCCAATTTCAACTCAGGCCACGTGTTTGGATATTGGCTTTCATTGCCAAAAAACAGAAATAAATTTGGTGGTGGCAAGTGTCCTGTTGCTGTTGGTAAAGTTTAGAGTACAACAAACTCCCCTCCAATTTGAGTTATATTTTCTCACAAAAAAACATATAGTGTAGTAGGATCTGTAACGTGGCATCACCTAAAAGAATAATGTCTTGAATAAAATTAGTTGGTTCACATAAAAATAACCATTCAACTCTTTAGTTATTTTTTCAGTAGTTCTCGGCTTAGTATTTCATCCTCAAAATTATGTTGCTGCATTTACGGGAAGGCTTGCTATGTTTTGCATTCTGTCAGTGAAACTTGGCAAATAGTTGCCTGTCTGGTGACATTTTGATTCTTTCCTGTCAATTCTCACCATTATTTATTATAACTTTTATTGAACCTATTGTAAATGTATTGTGTTATTTGTTCAAGTTTAGATCTTCCTGTCAGGATTTTACTAGAAATGGGACTTCCCAGCAGTTAATGAATACTGTCAATCAGCTAATCCATAAATAAATACAAGGAACTGGAGACATAACACAAAAGAAAAGCATACCAGGGTGATTCAGAACATAACTACTAGTAATATGCAATGCAATGAGTCTGGGAAGGAAGAAGAACTGCAGTCACTAATTAATGATAGGGGGTGTCTTGCTGCCAGCTCAGCTATCTGGAATTTTGTGAATAATTCTATTTCATTTGTGAATATTGATATGAATTTTACAGAAATGCATGTTATGTACTGAGCTTCAAGAATGTCACCACAGCATGCTCTGCTGGCTTAGAGCAGAAATATATATAAAATATACCTGTGCAAATGTATGTTTTAACAGTAGAAACTGGAACACACAGATTTAACTTGCATAACTTCAAGAAAATAAGTTAAAGTGTTTTACAATTGTGTCATAAAAGTTAGTTTCAATGCAGCAAGGAGACAGGATGTCTAGGACTAGGTGCCTTCTGCATGGTTTTGTAAGTGTTTTATTGTTTTATGTCTTCTAGCAACTGCAAACATTTGAAGGCTATGTATTTTTCACACAGATATGTTAAATGTTGGACACTGGGGTTTTAGACTGGGAACTAAAGACAGGTAACAAAAAGTGATGTCATCCAAGCTAACCCAGCAGTAATATTTGATATTAATTTACGAACTTTCTCAGAGAGAGACTGTGAATTTTGTATTTTGTCTTTGTCCTGGAAACATCCACTCATCATCACCATCTGTACTTGTCTTGCTCTGAAAGTAAGTTCTTAGGGCATAGTAACTCTTTTTAGACTCAGATAAGAATATAGCAAAGATTAGTTTAGATATTTTCTTTATTTATTTATTTGAGACTGCCCTGCAATGCTGTTTTAAATACTTTCTGTGATTTTGAACTCTGAAGTAACCGTGTTGGATTTAGTGAGTACTGTATTTTTTTTATCCTTTATTATTAAATATATTTAAACCTATCTTTGTGGCTGATATTTGTGAGACATATTTATCTATTTGGATAGACCTAGATCTATTTGGTGACACTGTACAGGCCACTCCAATAGCCTTGCTTAGTCAGACTACCATTTAGATTAATAGTAACATTACATAGTAGGATTGGACACCCTTTGTTAAGGGCCTTAAAAGTAACTGATAAGAGTGTTTAATGGCAGTGGAAACTAAATTATAGTCTGGGCAGAAGGGGGCATAGCTAGTAAACCTGTGTCACCTTTCCCAGGAGTGTGTGTGTGTGTTTGTATAGAAATCAAACCTCAAAGTGTGTGTGTGTGTGTGTGTGTGTGTGTGTGTGTGTGTGTGTGTGTGTGTGTGTGTGTTTGTGTGTGTGTGTGTCAGCTACTTGGGCAGGGACACAAAACACTGGTTGGACAGAGAGGGTGCTGGAGGTTTTGACTTGGCCACTCAGCTGAGATCTCAGCCCTATAGCTGTGCTGGTGGGGTGTCTTACTGGGGATCTGAAGAAAGAGGGAGACACCAGCCCCAGACTGACTGTGATCTATGTGTGCTCTTAAAGGAAATCGCACTTTACTGTGTGTGTACTTGTAATTCTCCCAGTGAGTATGTCCCCCACTGTTGCCAGTGGTGAGGATTGAGGTTCCTTGATTACTGGGCCAGTACAGGGGCATTGCATATTAATTGGTGGACAGTGGTGGGCTATCCACATCACATATTAATTGGTTGAAAGTGGTGAGATAGCCACATCACGTATTAATTGACTTGTAGTGGTGTGAATAGTACATTCCTGTAGCCTGTGTACAGTGGTCACTGAAGGTGTTTATACTGTCAATCAGCCATGCACTGAACATTCAGAGTTTCACATCACAATTGTTTTATTTATTTTTTTGTTTTTGTTAGCTTAGTCAGGGAGAACAGGCAAGCATGTCAGCAGAAGAGTATGGCCAGCTAACAAAGAGCAAGTTGGCTGAGATATGCTAGGCTAATGGACTGGTGCATGCCAACCTGACTCAGGCAGAAATGATTGCAGCTTTGGGCACAGCTGCATCACAGACCAACAATCAGTATGACAACCAGGCTGGCCTTGGAGATGTATAACTCTCAGAAAATGGGCAGCTCAACCTTTCCACAGAGGACTTAAAATCCATCTGGAGTTAAAGAGACTTGAGCTGGAGGCCAAGCATTTAGAAGTAGAAGCAGCAGAGAGACTGAGACATCTAGACAGAGGCTGAGGAAAATGAGAAACTGTGATGTCTAGAGGTGGAGGAGAAGGAGAGACAGAGGGAACATGAAAAGGAGATGCTGACTCTTCACAGAGTCATGGAGGTAATGGGGAAGGGAGTAACTGAACCCCAGAAGCAACAAAGGGCAGTACATTTCTTCCACAATTTACAGAGGGGGATAATTTTGATAGTTTCATTTATATGTTTAAGAAGGTATGCAAACAGTATAATATTGACCAAGGGCTCTGGGTACATTTCCTGACCCCCTTACTTCATGGTAAAGCCGTAACTGCTGTTTATAAATTGTCTGATTGCTTAAATTATAATATTGTAAAGAAATGTCTTTTAGAATGCTTTAAGTTAACACCTGAAGCTTATAGGAAAAGGTTTTGTGAGCATAGACTTAAGGCAGATGAAAGTGTGTGTGAATATGTTGCTGAGCTAAGCACTTATTTTCATAGGTAGATGAGTGGATGTCAGGTCACCACTTTTGAAGGACTGGCAGATGTTTTGGTTAGGGAAAAAAGCACTTAGCCTGAGGACATGAGAATCTGGTTAGCTGACAGACAGTGCAATACTGCAGATGAGTTAGGGAATAAGGGAGACCTAGACCTAGCAAGCAGGGCATCACTGCACAGGAAAGGGACACCCAGTGCTGCTCATGAGTCTAAGGGAACCCATCGTGGGCAGCCTAGACTGTCCCCACAGGGGATGCCACTACCAGGTACACATCTAAGACCAAGGGTTAAATGTTTTAAATGCAATCAGTGGGGTCATGTAGCATATAGATGTCCATGGAGGCAAGGTGGGGAAAAAAGGTGGGAGAGCCAGTAAGTGAGAGTGACAAAATGCCAGCAGTAAGTTGTCTCGGGATGACAAGGGTACCAAACTACCAGAAGAGGTTATATCCTATCTTACTGGATGGGAAAGAGGCCACTGCCAAGAGAGACACAGCCTCTGACCTAACCATTGTGAAGCCTGCAATGGTTCCAGGAGAGAACTACTTGCTTGGGCAGTCTACTCCAGTCAGAGCTTTAGGAGAGATCCCATTCCAAATATCTTTGGCTAGGGTTTACCTTGACTGATAGAGGGGAAAAGGAAGCCAACAAGTAGGTGTGTTTGAGGATATCCCCTGCAGATGTCCTGATAGGGAATGATTTTGATAATGCAGTACTGTGTGTGCATGGAGTTACATGCAGTCAGGCTTGGACACAAGCATGTGGGTCTGGTAGCCTGGGGGAGACCCAGACAGACCTCACACTTGCAGCCAGGACTGGTGAGGTGGTTACTTCAGGGAGGGAGCTTACCCTGTAGCAGTGAGACTAAAGGTGAGCCACAGCTGCTCATGGGTACCGATATTCCCTTAGACAAAGTGACTGCAAGGGCAGAGGTGAGTAGTAGTACCCAGGCTGACACTGAGGGACCACTGTCAGAGGATGCAGGAGATCCTATGGAAGCAGTGCTGGGAAGGGTTACCTAGAGAAAGTTGAGACAGGCTCATCTCCCAGACCCTACATTACAAGGCCTGAGGGAGGTAGCTAGTGAGGCACCTGATTCTCAAGGGAAGGGGGAAGCTGTATACTGGGACAAAGGGTTACTGTACAGAGAGTGGATCCCTGAGGGGAGGGCTAGAGGGTGAAAGAATACAGTAGTTGTTAGTGCCCAGAGCCTACCATCTGGCACATCTAGCCATAGCCCATGATATTCCCTTTGCAGGTCATATGGGCATAACATTTCCAAAGCTGACTACAACCTCCTGAGAGCAGGTATAAGCAGCTTCACAGCCACCATCCCTTCAGTTGAATCAAGCAGTAATGTCCAAGCCTACATCAAAAAACTATATGAGCACTTACATAGCTGCATGGACTCAGCAATACCTGACAGGACCAAATCATCCTCCTCAAAGAAGAATAAACCTGTTTGGTGGACAGCAGCAATAAACAGACTCTATGTTAAAAGGAAAACATTGCTGTCCAGGACCAAGAAGGACAAGGTGCCAAGTTGGAAGCAGTCTCTCCTTTGTCTGAACAAGCAAATAAGGTCACCGGTGAAATCCTCTAAGGATAACTTCAAGTCCAAATAGGCCACATCCACTAAGGACAATCACAAGGCCTTCTTCACACACGTCCATCATCTCAAAGGTAACTCCCAAATCTGCTCTGAATTGGTGGTCAAGAATACCACATACACAAACACCATAGATATAGCCAACCTGCTGGCAGACAAGTTCAGTGAATATTTCACCCCCTGTCCCCCCATCAGTAAATCCGGACATTCCCAGCACCTACCCCTCTCCCCTCATCATCAGGGAGCAGGTTATTAATGCCCTCTCAAAGGCAAAAAATACATCCTCCATGGGACCCAACAACATCCCTGGCTGTGTCGTACATGAACTCATGCAAGAGCTCTCAGCACCATTAGGCACTCTATTCAACCAAAGCCTGTGCACCGGCTTCATTCCAGCAGAATGGAGGACAGCCACTGTCATCCTTCTCTACAAAGGTGGAGTGCCCACTGACCCAGGCAATTATAGGCCAATCAGCCTATCTAGCCTGATCTGCAAGGCCATGGAATGCATTATCATGGACCTTATAAACAAGAACATTGGCAACCTCCAAACGCAGTTTGGTTTTGTCAAAGGGAGATCATGCCTGTTAAACTTGGTCGCCTTCTTCAAAACAATCACCAAAGCCATGGATGAGGGCAAGACAGTGCACACTTCCTGCCTTGACCTAGCCAAAGCCTTCAACACTATTCCCCACTCGGGCATAATAGACAAACTCTCCCAACTATGCATCATACCATATATTACCAGATGGATAATGGCTCACTGATAGAACCCACTCAGTCAAAATAGGGGAAGCCACCTCTAGTAGTAGACCTGTAACAAGTGGCGTACCCCATTGATCAGTCTTGGGGTTTCTGCTGTTTGGGATACACTTTTCTGAGGCTTAAGCCAAAACCAGTGGTCTGTGGCTGACCAAGTTTGCAAATGACTACAAAGTGGGTACTGTCATAAATTCCCCTAGTGATGTGAACATCCTCCAAGAGGGCCTTAACCAAACTAATGACTGGTGCCAGAAGAATGGCCTCAAACTGAATGCCAAGAAATGCATCATTATCCCCTTTGGAGAAAGTGGTATCCCCACTGGTTATCACATTAATAACAATGCACTAAGCATGCAATCAGTCGTGAGGGACTTGGGCACCCAGGTTGATAGCAACCTGAATTTTGACCACCATGTTGCCTCCATTGTACAGAAGGCTTTCTACACGGCCCACCTCATAAGTAAGGATATTTTATCCAGGAACGAGTAGGTCATAAAATCTCTGTACTCATTCCTTATCAGACCCATTATTGAGTACAATGCCCCCTTTGGCATGTACCTTGCCAAGCACATGCAGCAGTTGGAGAGACCACAGAGGTTCCTGACCAGGAAAATCCAGAGTCTCAAACACCTATCCTATACAGATAGGCTAAAAGCCCTGTCCCTCTACTCAGTCTCACAGACTGCTCAGATGTGACCTGTTTCTGGCATACAAGGCCATCTCAGATTCAGCCTTGATGGAGTTGCTGCATATCTGTAAATCAAACTCCACTCACACAACCCGCATGTAAGTTCTCAACTGTGACATTAATAGAACTTGTTGGTGGGATAGCTTTGTGTCTCAATGACTCCCCCATCTGTGGAATAGACTTCCTCATTATGTCAAGCAGCGTACCTCACTAGCCCTCTTTAGGAGGAGCCTGGATGACTAGATGGGAAACAGAAAATATACCCCTGGGATCCCATCTCTGTCCCTGCTGGACAGGGGAAAAAAGGTGCTGACTTTGTGGGATCATGGGTGAAATTCTTGGCTAGGCTTATAAAGGCCTCTGGGCCAATATTCTAGTATCGTTCTATGAACCTATGAACCTAAGAGACGTATTATGCAGAACTTTTATTGGCCTGGGATATCCAGAAATGTAACAGGGTACTGCAGGACTTGTGAGCAGTGCCAAAAGGTAGGCAAGGCAGGAGACAAGGTGAAAGCTCCTTTGAGGCCTTTGCCTGTGATTCAGGAGCCATTTCAGAGGGTATCTATGGATATTGTGGGGCCTCTGAGTACCCCACATTCGACAGGGAAAAAGTATATCCTATTAGTGGTAGAATATGCTACCAGATACCCTGAGATGGTGGCTCTGTCCTCCATTGAGGCAGAAAAGGTGGCAAATGCTTTGTTACAGATTTTCAGCATGGTAGGTTTCCCAAAATAATTACTGACTGACAGAGGTACCAATTTCATGTCAGACCTGCTGGCTTGTCTGTGGAAGCACTGTGGGGTGAAGCACCTAAAGACCCCCCCCCCTACCATCCTCAGACTAATGGTCTTGTTGAGAGGTTAAACTCTACACTCAAGACAATACTACGGGCGTTTGCAGACCAGTTCAAGAGGGAGTGGGGCAAATATTTGCCCCATCTGTTGTTTGCATACAGAGAGGTTCCCCAAGAATCCACAGGTTTTTCACCCTTTGAGTTGCTGTATGGATATAGGGTGAGGGGGCCTCTAAATTTGATTCGACATGAGTGGGAGGGTGAGTGTGAATCCCACAAGGAGTCTATTGTGGCATATGCCCTAAACCTCAGGACAAGGCTCAGGGAACTCATGGGCTTGGCCCAGAGGAACATGGCAGAAGCCCAACAGTAGTAAAAGATCTGGTATGACAGGAATGCTCAAGCTAGAGAGTATGCTGTAGGGCAGAAGGTAATGGTTCTCATTCCTGTCAGATGCAACAAGCTGTAGGCAGCTTGGGAGGAAGCCTACAAGGTAGTAAGGAAAGTCAGTGATGTTAACTACATGGTAGAACTGGGTTCCGGTGTGTAGATCGTGAGACAATTGCCCGCGAGCTACAACACCGAAAGCAGAAGGCCACAGCACCGCTAGACTGTAGAGCGGTGCAGCCAAAAGGGAGCTATGTAGTGGGATTGCACACAGATGGTAAAACCACCAAATAGAGATGATCCCTAAAGGAACTAAGTGGGCTGTTTCCTGACAGTGGAAACAGCCTCGCTAGATATGCAATTGGCAGCACAAGTAAACTAAACAGGTCCAACTAAACAAAATTAAAAAAAAACAGCGTACCTGCTAAGCACATGTACAGAAATCCCCACACACAACTCTTGCAGGAAAAGCATAGAGTGGGAAGTTGCAAGCTGGGAACGGCCAAAGAAGCTGCAGCTGTTAGATACACCAATACATGCGCACTGTCAGTGGCACAAGCATAGTCACAACGGAACGGAAATAACGTGCCCTGTTAGACCCTTCCTAGCACATACCTCTCCACCTTATAGAACAAGGCATCTGGACAATGCCATAAATAAAAGCAGGAGTAAGGCCCAAAAAGAGGGACAAAGTGCAAAATCTGCTGTTACAAACCTAGAAAGTTGATAAAATAACAGGTTATGCATTAGCATGACTTTTCTGAAGGGTATGAAGTCTAAAACTCAGTTGTCTACCATTATTTCTAACTTCAGTATTATCTATCCATCTATGTATCTATTTATTGAATTAGTTATTGATGTAGGTTATGTACACTGCTTAATTATATAACTATAACAGTCATCCACAAATAATCCCCACGTAAAGGAAAGCCAGAAGCACAACACAAAACTACATACATATAGACAACAACATGCAGTCCTGAGTAAGAAATATTCCCATAATACCAAGTGCATGAAGAAAATAGTGTCATCACTGCTGCACTACCCCTTATACATGACATGCCCATACACCTATGGCAGGTGTAAACAGGACAACCCTGGCAATTAATGACTACCTAACTAATGGTATAGAAGCAACCACTGTAGAAGGGAACACTGGCATGTAGGGGAAGGAAAGCACATATCAGACACATAGGAATATAAACCCACCTCACTGTCAACAACTGATCATATACTTCGGAAGCAACACGTGTGTTACATGAGGGTAGCCTAATTGATCCTATGGTTGTTGCAGATGGGGTATACACATATGCAGAGTCCTGTAGGCAGAAAAGGGTGCTACACAGGGAAACATCCATTAGTAATGTCTGTTTCTGAAACTGAGGCTGTGCACCACACCCTGGTTGGTCAGCTTCAATAGCTGGGAGTTAAAGGGGACCTGTGCAGTACATGCAGATCCAGTGGTATAAAAGCAAGTTGGATAGACACCTACAGGACTACATTCAGTTGTTAGTTCCATGGCTGAGTGAAATGGATAAAGAGAATCCCTAAAAGGAAAGATAGTAAGAGCAGGGTGGTGTGTATACTGCTACAAAGGACCATTGTGGCAGACAGCTACTATCCAGAAAGGTACAACAAAAAAGGCAGTGTAACCACAGTCTGATAGTGGCCTCTTCCTAAGTAGTGTTAACGTACTCTTCCCTGTTACACTGGATGTGATGGATGCTGAGAGGCCAACCACAAGTAGTGTTGCCATGATGGAGTCTGTATATGAGTATAGCCCAGGTCCGCTTGGCAACAGATATTGGACAGTGCCCAGCCAGCGAGGCAAACCAGTGCTAGTAGTGAAGGGATACCTGTACCACTTAGAGCAGGAAGTCCTCTCCAAATGGCACTGGGCATGTGTTGAGCAGAGAATAAAGGCCTGCAGGGGCCGTGCTATCACTGTTCACCAGGGTGAAGGGGAAGTACTGCATAAATCACTGCCACACCAGCATGGACCAGATGCAACTACTGCCCAGGTGGCTGTGCTGCGAGCAGAACAATTGCAGAGCACAGTAAACAGCAATGACATGCCTAGTCTGGTAATGCAGAGTGTCCTTGGCACAGAGGATGACAATGTACTGCAGGAGATGCCTTGCCATGCTACCCTGCATCATAGCATCATCAGGGTTCGGCAGAGGGCATGGGCATCTATGTCCACACCTCCGGCAACACTTGCAGATATGGATGTCAGCCAGTACCCACTCCTTAGTGGCAGCTTTATCTTGCGCAGACAGTCAGATTATGGATGGGAAAGATTCCTTGGTTCTGATAACTACAGCACAAAATCTGTCAGATTTGTGCAGGTCAGACACCATACTCGAGGATGGCACCTTCCCAACACGTGCTGATATTTGCCATCAGCTGTATACTTTACATGGATCTATTGGCACCCCCACCTTGGCATGAATTGTCCCCCTGGTGTATTGTCTAATGATATGGAAATCAGAGTCTGCATACAATATTATGTGGGCCATACTTAAGGGTATGGCTGCAGATCAGGAATGGATCCTAACACCATGGTACATTATGACTGATTTTGAGAAGGCAGCAATGCCAGCCAAAAGGCATTCCCTAAGAGTATTCTGAAGGGGTGCCTATTCCATTTTGCACAGATCATTTAGTGCCAAATCCAGCATCACCACCTTGTGGCCTTGTATGATATGGACACTGCATTCTCAATTGCCTTCCGCAAGCTGATTGCACTGGCATTCCTTCCAGTGGATGAAGTTGTCCCTGCATTTCTGGACATACCTTACCTGACTGTGCCAAGCCTGTAGTTATATTTCTGGACCATCATTATTTGCATGGCTGACCAAGAAAATATGCATCCCAATGTTCAGCACAACTATGTCTGCCATCTTCCTAACTTCTGAAGTTCTGGAATGTGTGTGATTTGTCTGACATGGACTTCCCATGGACCAATAACCAGGTGAAGGCATGGCATCGTCAAATGAAAGTATTACTTGGACACCCTACAGTACAGCTTTCTGACCTTCTGTCTGTTCTGCAACAGGAACAGAACCTGTCAGACAACCGAAGGGAGTCACTTTTGAGGGGGATGCCTGTGACACCACATAGGAAGGCTATTGTTGTAAGGGAGCATTGCCTAAAACACATCTTGCAACATAAGTGTGACTACAGTAATGTGCATGATTTCCTATGTGCTGTAGCACATTTCTACAAGTTGTGAATATATTTGGTTCTAGTGCACACCAAACACTACACACATCACTTTTTCTGTTGTGTTAATAAAGGCTCTGCCCACAGTACACTGATTTCACAGTACCACTTTCATACCCCATTGGTATTCAGTGACTACCACTTGTACTACTGACAATGGCACATGTTGGCTTCTGGGAGGGTGCAGGGTATAACACTATGGGGGTTTGTGTCTGCCACATACGGTTAGGGTGCAGGGGGATGTTCTATTCCCACAGGGAATTGTCCACAGGCATTTGTCAATGTAGCCATAATGCCAAACTGCAATGTGTCCACAACCAGCTGTCTCACAGGGGGGTATCATGCTGCCTAGGTGCCTGAATCCAGTAGAACTTCTAGGCAGGGGCACAAATTGTACCATGTTAACATGATGAAAGCATACCATGATAGGGAGGGCCTTGCGCTGGGTATTTGCAGTGGATAGGAGGAGGAGTCTGAGGGGATCTGGTGACTGATCTCCTCAGTGAGGCTCAGACTGACACCTCAGTGGAAGGGGTAGCAATGTCTCAACAGCTATCTCCTACCCAGGTTCGAGAAATCCGAGCAGTGTTACAAGAGTTTGTGGGCATGTTCACTGGGAAACTAGGGTGCACCTACCTGGTGCAGCACCATGTGGATACAAGACCCCAAAGGCCTATTAAGCAGGCCCCTTATAGGGTGCTTGAGAGTCAAACAGACTCTGAAGGAGGAGATACAGGAAATGTTGGAACTAGGGGTAATTCAGGAGTCCAGCAGTCCCTGGGCCTCCCCAGTGGTGCTGGTACCGAAGAAGGATGGCAGCACCAGGTTCTTTGTGGAATACAGGAAATTAAATAGTCACACAGAGTCAGATGCTTACCCCATGCCTAGGACAGATGAAGTCAAGGAGCAGCTGTGTGCGGCTAAGTATCTTACCACTATTGATCTTACCAAGGTTTACTAGCAGGTACCCTTGACTTCCATTGCTAGACAGAGGTCAGCCTTTGTGACTCCTTTTGGCTTGTATGAGTTCACAAAGATACCCTTTGGGATGAAATATGTCCTAGTGACTTTCCAGAGGCTGGTAGATCATATTCTAGCAGGAGCAAGAGATTTTGCCCTTGTTTACTTAGATAATATTACCATCTACAGCCATTCCTGGGAAGAGCACCTTCAGAATGTCTGTGAGGTGCTGGGCAGACTACAGAGGGCAGGGTTGACCATTAATCCCAGCAAATGTCAGGTGGGTATAACAGAGGTCTCCTACCTGTGACATAGGGTGGGGAGTGGTAAGATCAGGCCAGAGCCTGCCAAAGTGGAAGCCATTCAGGCATGGTCTGCCCCTGTTACCAAAAAGCAGGTGAGGCCATTCTTAGGGACAGCAGGGTACTATAGAAAGTTTGCCCCCAATTATAGTACTATAGCTGCTCCCCCTCACAGATTTGACAAGGAAAAACAAGCCAGATGAGGTAGTGTGGACCCCAGCATGTGAGCAGGCATTCCAGAAGTTTAAAGGCACCTTGGGAGGACCCCCTTTGTTAGCCAGTGCAGATTACAGCAAATAATTTTTTGTGCAGGTGGATGCTTCAAACCATGAGGTGGGGGCTGTACTTAGCCAGCTCTCCTCAGAAAGAGAAGAGCACTCAGTGGTATATCTCAGTCATAGTCTCCAACCCAGGGAGGAATGTTTTGCAGTTGTAGAAAAGGAATGTCTAGCTATATTGTGTGTACTGCAGAAAAGTCAGCCTTATCTGCATGGAAGGAAATTCACTGTAGTTACAGACCACAATCCCTTAAAATGGCTACATCGAGCCAGACAGCAAAATGCCAAGTTACTAAGGTGGAGCCTAGGGATGCAAGCATATGATATGACAGTGCAGCACAGCAATGGGGTTAGCAATGCCAATGCAGATGGGGTCTCAAGACAGGAAATGGGGTAAGATATTCCCAGACAGGCTCAAGTCTGTGAAGCAACAATTCTCAAGGGTCACTTGAAAAATTAGCTTGAGTTTTTTTTGGGGGGGGGGGGGAGAAATGTCACGCTGCCATCCCAGCTATCTGGAATTCTGTAAATAATTCTATGTCATTTGTGAATATTGATATGATTTGTACAGAAATATATGTTATGTACTGAGCTTCAAGAATGTAACCACAGCATGCTCTGCTGGCTTAGAAGAGAAATGTATATAAACTATATACCTGTGCAAATGTATGCTTTAATAGTAGAAACTGGAACATACAGAGTTAACTTGCAAAATTTCAAGAAAATAAGTTAAAGTGTTTTATGATCGTCTCATAAAAGTTACTTTCAATGCAGCAAGGAGACATTGCATTGTTTTGTGTTTTATTCTTCTAGCAACTGAAAACATCTGAAGGCACTGGTTGCAGAGAGAGGATGCTGGAGGTTTTGGCTTGGCCACTCAGTTGAGATCTCAACCCTATAGCTGTGCCAGTGGGGAGTTTTATTGGGGATCTGGAGAAAGAGGGAGAAACCAGTCCTGGACTGATTGTGATCTCTGTGTACTCTTAAGGGAAATTGCACTTTACTGTGTGTGTACTTGTCATCCTCACAGTGTGTACACCCCCCACTGTTGTCAGTGGTGAGGAATGAGGCTCCTTGATTACTAGGCCTGTGCAGGGGCATCACAGAGGGCATTGACTAACTGCAGCTCCTCCTTTCCTTTTCAAATTCCTTGCATTGCATAATACTACTATATTTCCAGTAATAAAAGATAGGCCATGCAAGAACCAGAGTACAACTTTCTTAAGAAATGAAAGGCAGAAAAGTGTGAATGAGGTATAGTGAACTATATGCAGGAGGGCATCAAATGTGAGATCAGAGATGAGGTGGAACAACATCACATGAAAGGAGTAAGAGAGTAGGCCAGTTCAGAATCTAGCGCAAGCACTTTGACAGTTAATTTAGAGGAAATGTATGGGATTGTGGTAAATTGCTGCCGTGCATCAACTCTCCAGATAATTTTAGAGAGAGAAGGATAAGAGGCTTGGAGAAAAAATAATCCACTGGGTAGGAGGAAGTCTGGTTATAGTTATGGGAGAACTGCATCTGTCAGGATTATACTGAGAGATGCTCGCCTGCATGGTAAAGAAGGGAGTGAGAACTGATTGAGATCTTGGGGCATAAATGGGTCAACAAGGCTGTTTAGGACTGAACAAGAATGGATACAATACAGTATGTTGTCATAGTATGCTACGGGAACTATCAAGGTTGGCAGTAGTCAAGGCTAGAGGCAAGAGTATGTGGAAAAGAAAAAAGGAGAAAAAGAGGAGAAGGCAATTGTGGCGTTAGGAAAGCAAAGATAACAATTAGGGTGAGGGAGAGAGAGAGAGAGAGAGAGAGAGAGAGAGAAAGAGAGAGTGTACATTAGGTAGAATAGACAGGATAGGGAAGTGGAGGAGATATTATACAAGAAAGTTGTCAGAAGAACATCAAATTAGGTAGGGCATGACATATGCAAGTGAATAAGTGAGTTGGTAGAAGGGATTAGCAAAAAGAAGGAAGAGGTATACTTAACCCACGCCGAGTAAGGATGGGTGGAAAATTATAGAAAATGGAGGACTAGTAGAGGTACTCAGTGAATACTTCTCCTCTGTCTCATGAAGGAATAATAAAGTTGGATGCCATCTTGTAAGGAGCTATGGAGAATGAGCACTGGACAGTCACCAAGATACAGAGGAAGGCTGCAGAGTAGGAACTGCATGTACTACATGAAGGTAAGGCATGGAAACCTGGCAGCCTGCCTTACATGGATATTGGCAGATCTCTTGCTAGAGATGTTCATCAGATCATCCATATGTGCAAAATTATCTGAATACTTGAAGAAAACATGAATGGGACTTTTACAAAAGGGAAAGAGCAAAAAAAAAAAAAACACTCCAGGCCAGGTACTATAGGCTGATTAGCTTAATAATAATGGTAGAAAAAAGTCAAGGAGAAAACCCTGAGGAGAAGGCTGGAAGCTTTCTAAAAGAACAATAGTCTCCAGGACATTGACTACCCTGGGTCTATGACAAAAAGAAGCTGTCAGTCATATCTTGTCCAGTTCGATGACTGGGTTATAGGAGAAATTAACAGGTAGTACCAGTAGACATAGTTTGTTTGGGCTTCATCATGGCTTTTTCTTCAGTCCAGTACAGTCCCCTTCTAGAAAACTTCAAGATTTGATGATATGATTAAGGTTGAGGAACTAGATTTGCCTGGTTCAATGGCAGAGTACATAGGGAGCAGTGAGAATTCACTGTCTGAAATAGTGCAAGTGACTGTGGAGTACTGCAAGGGTGGTTTATGGGCCCTTTACTGTTCTTTATTGTTCTGTGTATTCATTTTGAATATATCTGAAGGCAAAGGGAATGGAATCAGTCTCTTTGTGCATATGAAAGAAAGGCTGATTGGACAGCTGAAGATGGGAGAGTCAAAGGAGACACTTGGAAAAGCTGTACATGTGGGTAGAAAGACGGTATTTGAATTTTAATGAAGACAGCAGCAAAATACTGCACTTGTAGCACAATACTCCTTGTGTGACCCATCAGTGAAGGGTGTGGAACTGATAAAAAAAGCACAGGAAAATGACTTGAGAATGTGCAACACATTTAGTGTGTACTGCATGGACCAAGGTGACAAGGCTATAGCAGCAGCAAACAGAAATGCTGGGGTGTTTCCTCAGATAGACTTTATAAGCAAAGAAATAAGTTAATGCTCTAATTAACTCAGATCAGGTCACAACCTGAGTACTGCATGCTGTTCTGGAGGCCATAAAAGGAGGGGGGAATCATGTTGTTGGAAGGAGTACAGAAGGAAGCCAAGAGAGGGCTGCATGGGAATCAAGGAAAAAGGGCTGTCACCAGAAATTAGGGGAGCTTGAGATTCTTCTAATTGGAGGCCAATAGGATTTATGGTACACAAGATCATATTTAGAAATTTGAATACTCCACCCTAAATAGGGAGAAAGGGATACATGGCAGATATTGTAGGAATCAACCATACTCTGGATCTGCAAAAGTACTTGTTTGTGGACTAATGAAATGAGCTGTCAGAATGGGCAATGGAAAAGGAATCCTTGGAGGCAATCAAGAGGCCAGTATACTGAAGAAAGGAGTGTCAGGGAGATAAAATGATAAATTCACTAAAAATACAAGAATCAACAGATTAAATGTCTCCTTATGACATCACATATACATAGGTAATGCAATGAGTGGAAATGTTTTGGTGGTATCAGCTTATAAAGGATAGGGAAATAAAACATTGGACCTATTTGCCTCTTGTGTAGTATCTCAGATAGGAAAATAAAACATTGGACCTATTTGCCTCTTGTGTAGTATCTCAGATAGGAAAATAAAACATTGGATCTATTTGCCTCTTGTGTAGTATCTCAGATAGGAAAATAAAACATTGGATCTATTTGCCTCTTGTGTAGTATCTCAGATAGGAAAATAAAACATTGGATCTATTTGCCTCTGGTGTAGTATCTCGGATTTCTTTGAAAAAGTTTTACTCGTGAAATTTATGATTTCTTTGTCATTTTGAAGAATATTATACACTAATTTATTACAGCATTCACTAAGAATATGTCCACTGTTACAAATCTGGTATGTTTCTGTAACTTTCTGTTCACAGCTGTAGGTGCATATCTGTATTCATGCGATATCTTTATTGATCTAAACCAGTCTTTTGATCATGTGGAAAACAGGCTTCATATGAATAGTTAAGAAACCTGAGTTTTTGTCCTGGGTTCAAGAATGGTTGGTTAATAGAAAATGATAAATAAAAACTGGATCAAAAGTAATGGAAGTGAGATCAGTAACTGGTGGTGTACCCAAGTGATGAATCATAAAAGTTCCTCTCTTTCTTTTATGTTTGAGTACTCTGGCCTTGTCACTCAAAATTATTATAAGGACATTTGCTGGTGCTGTGAAATTGGTGAAAGTTGTAACTAACGATAATGACTGCAGTTAGAACTGTGGATGACTGAGTATGGTTGGACAGTTAGTACTTACGAACTAATGCAAGGGTATCTGCTTACACATAACCCTTAAACATAAACAGGAAGATGAGTATTGCTTTTGTCTTAACTGGAGATAATATTGCCCTTGTTAATACACACTCTAAACTGGGTGCATATACTGATGATAACTGAAATGTAATACTCAAATAGAAAATATTTGCTTAAAGGTCCAGTCATTCATTGTAATCTCCGTGTTGATAAGTAAAACTCCTACTTGAAGGATCACACTCCTTGTTACCATGATCAGACCTTTGTTAGAATCATCATGCTCATTGTGGTCATGATCAGGTCTTTATTAGAATGATCTACCCTTCTTTGGCCACCTGAAATTAGACTGTTGTAAAAAGTGTGAGAGAATTAAGAGAAGATGAACTGAGCACATATGGGAGTTTAATTGCATCAGCTGCAAAGACAAAGCACACAAAGTAGGTCTAGAATTATGGTCATACAGGCAAATCACAAGATCTCATTCTACCAAATCAAAAAAACCCCAAAAAATGCTATGCCGCCATTGGGAATACTGCCAGTCTGTTTTAGTAAATGCAATAAATATTAAAAGATATGCGCTTTTGTCCCTGAAACTTAAATTATTTCATCAGATAAGACCACCCAGTAAAATCTACACTTTAAAAAGTTTCAAAACAAGTCACATGATACTAAATAACAGCAGCAATTAATTTCTTAAAGTGCTATGCCCTAAGGTTTGATGACAATACAGTTATACAAGAAAAAACATGAATGAGCGTCTATGTAAAATAAAATGCAAAGTTGTATACATAAAAATAAAAATAATCAATCGTTTATATAAACATAGACATTGTCTCCACTGTACTTTGATCTTCGATGTTAAAAGGTACAAATCACTTAATACAAAAAACTGATACAAAGTAACGGTTGTGTTCGGTTTCTTAAAGTGCCATAATTTAAGACTTGCATAAAATGTGCCGTTGTCTAAACTGTGAAACTTGATTAGAACCCATAAAACAGATACATTTTCCAAGATCAAATATGTAAAAAGTTAAATATAAATATATAAAAGTGTAATCATTATCTAAAAAATGCTTCAAATGCAACTGAAAATCAGACTATGAATGATCGTCCATATAGGACCAAATGCAAGGTTGTGTACTTAAAAATGATAAATGATATATGTAAATATAAACATTGTCTATATTGCACTTTAATCTTCAAAATACATGACGCAAGTCACTTACTACAAAAAAACTATTACAATGTAGGGATGGCGTTCCATCCCCTAAAGTGACATGACCTTAAAACTTAACTGACAACTTTGTTATATAAACTGTAAAACTTAGTTAAAAAATCTATAAAAAGGTATGTCCATGATTAAATAAATAAAAACTGAATATAAAATATAAGTGTACGGATCTTCTAGAAAGTTCTTTGATTTTTAAAATGCAACTAATTGATGTAAACTCGTCCTGGGCAATTGCAGGCAGCTGCCAAAATAACTCCCTCCTCTCTAAAAACAATGACCATAGTCCACCCCTAATGTTCTTATCTACTTTCTCAATAATCGTAAATTTAAACTCATGATCTTGGTGTCCTTGAATATGTTTAAACAAAGCATCAATTGTTTTATTTTTTTTTCTAATGTCATACTCATGCTCATAAATGCGTTCAGGTAGTTCTTGCTCAGTTTTTCCTATGTAAAAGCTTGAGCATCAATGAAATAAGGCAACATATACTACTCACACAGTGTCACAGTCATATCTCTCTTGCAGTGTGTAATTTTTGCCTAGAATGGTGTAATTGTCCCCTGTTTGATGTACTTACAGTACTTAACAATAGCCACTTTTTTCATACTGGGTTAGGTCACTTTGTTACTTTTATTCTGATTTTCAAAGACACTCTCAAAGTTGAACCCTTTCCTGTACATTGTCATTCTTAATTTATTTATTTATTTATTTATTTATTGCAGTTGGTTTACCAGGATAGTCCATTGGGCTGTAAAGAACCCGTTTTCAATGGAGTCCTGGGGAGAAAAGCTCCAAAAAAGTCAAAAATATACATGAAACAGTAGCAATATAGGTACAGCAGGTAGTAATGATAGTTATACAAATGAGAAAGGAAAATATTTAAAATAAAATAGTCCAAATACAACAATTAATACAGATTGAGAATGATATACAACAATACTACAGCAAATAAAGCAATTACACAGTTCGAGAGGAATCATTCACACTGTGGAAAGGCACAACGTCATACTAAAGGATGTTGCATAGTGGGGGAAGTAAACTAAAAGCTTGTCTAGTCCATTCTATACAATTATATAGGAAGAGTAGAGTAGAAGCAGGAAGGAGCAGGGGAGGTGAGAAGACAGAGTTAGTTATGTAGGGTGGGAGCAAGAGCATTCCCACTGTGATGTTAGATGTGAGTGAAGAGATTTTTTGAAGGTAGAGTGGTTAATGGTGGTGCGAATGGATGGTGGTAGGGAGTTCCAGTGTCGAGCTAGGCTGAAAGATAGAAGGTTTTTGCCTGGGGGATGTGTAGGTTTATGCACTTCTAGTAGGTTTTGATTGTTTGACCTTAATACTCTATTGGGTAGGTGCATTTTAAAGGCTGATGAAAGGGATGGACAGAGGGAGGGGTTGAGAATAAGCTTATGGGCTAGAGTTAGTTGGGTGTAAGTTAGGTGTAAGTTAGGTGTAAGTTAATACCCCAGTTTTTTAAGAATCCATCTAAACCTGCCACAATCAACATTAAAAGTAATAACTAAAGTAGTGCCAACTTTCTGATAAATTTCATTCCTATTATTCTGTGAATTCTCCAAGACAGTAATAGTTTTAGTAGTTACAGTATGTAAAATGGCAATAAAGTATCCCATCTGTCTTTTGTGTTGGACTTTGGATATCAGGTCATTCAACAGTCCCTCCGGGAATCCTCTTTTTGTAAACATGTCTTTAAACTTAACACTTTTTTCACTAAAATGGGAGCCTAACATGGTCATCCTTGCAGTCCTCACTAGTTGTCCTTTTACAGCTTTGTCCTTTTGAGGGGGTTGCATGCTGGTATAGTGTAGAAAAGAGTATATGTAGGTTTTCTAAAAATATGTGAAATAAACATATTATTCTCAATAGCTTTCTCTAGTAGTAATCCAGGTAAGAGATTCTCTTTTTTCCATCTCATAGATAAACGTCAGAAAGTCAGTAGTACCATTAATATAATCTAAAAAGGGACATATGTTTTCTTTCCTATCTTTTCATATAATAAATATGCCGTCTAAGTAATGGATGTACAATCTGGATGACCCCTAAAAATCAATCAAATAAAAATGTATGCTCCCGCTGAGCCATTACTATGTTTGCAAAAAGAGACCCACACATAGATCCCATTGCCATGCCACTATTTGTAAGCAATACTGCCTGTCAAAGATAAAAAGAATTGTTCTTCAGGATCCTTTGCAATAACTCTTCATAAAGATTTATTGCTTCCTGTGGTACTCATCTAAAGGCTAAATAATCTGTGAACCACTGTATACGATCTATAAGTCTTTAACATGTACGGTTATAAACATATTTAGTAACACTTTGTTCTATGTATTATTATTTTACTTTTGTATGTAATTAATGTGGAGCTTTTCTCCCTGGGCCTCCACTGAAAATGGGGCTCTTTATAGGCCCAGTAGTCTTTCCCAGTTAATAAATGCAATAAATAAATAAATAATAAATATTGTTGACGTTAAACTCTAAGCTATTGATCTTATTCAGGAAGTCCCAGAAATCCTTGCAATATGCTTTTCTTGCTCTAATAATACTTCAGCTTTTCATCTAAGTATTTTGCACATGCACTGATGATGGAACCTCTTCTAGTTTTGTTGGAGGAGTAGATGGTGAAGAGTGAGAAGTGATCAGGTGTTTTGCTACTACTGAAAAGCATGAGCATAATTTTAATTGGAATGAGACCAAGCTGGACTTCTAAGAGGTTATTTTCAATGTCAAGGAAGGCTTGTTGGGTTATTTGTAGTAGTTCTGGTAGGGAGGGAGCTGAACATATGAGGAAAGAGTCATCTGTGTATTGGTGATGGTTGCATGTTGGGTGGCTGTGCAGAATTGAAAATGGTGAAGAGCAGTGGACCAAGTACTGAGCCTTAGGGAAAACCAACTGAGACAGGTAACAGGGTAGAAAGTTAATTTTGTCACTTGACTTCCTGTTGGCAGTCAGATACATAACTAAGAAATCAGAAGAGGGCTGGTTGCGAAAGGTTTAAGGAGGATAGCACATTGAGTAGTTTTTGATGGGAAACTGTGTTGAAAGCCTTAGACATATCAAGAAAGAAGAGATGAGCTGGCTGGTATTTCTAAGCTTGTTGATTGAATTAGTATAGTGGTGCTATGTTTTGGTCTAAAACCATAGTGGGATGTGGATAGGAGGTTATTACTTAGTCGAGTACTTGTATGTGTATGGATTTTTCAAGAATCTTGGTGATGAGGGGGTGAAATAGCGATAGGCCTGTAGTTTGTGAACTCAGTTGAGGTGCTGCCTTTGTGCAGAAGGATGATGTAAGATACTTTCCATAGTTTTGGGATATATTGCTCAGTAATGGGCTGGTTGATTAGGAACGAGATTAGGTTGGAAATGGCACTGCTGCTTGTCTCAGAAAATCATTGGGAAGTTGGTCTGCAGCAAGGGATGAGAGCTTTAGTTTGGACAGACGTTTTTTTTTTTTTTTTTTTTTTGATGGTGTTCATTTATATTGGTTTCATGGTGAAGGAATGGAGTTTTTTCTGACCTTGTAGGAACAGATAGAGGCGTATTACTGTTGTTTTTCACTAGGGATAGTATAGAGTTGATAAAGTGTGAATTAAATTGTGATGCAATACTATCTGTGGAGTTTGTTGTGGTGGGAGCTGGGGTTGTGGACTGACCTGGTTTTAGCAGTGAATTGATTTAAGGCAGCACAGATACCTGTGCTGCCTAAAATCTTACTCTGGTGCACTCCAGGCATGCTGCATGTTAGTGAATTTGTGAATTGAGGATTACTTGACGTTGTTCCTGGGAACTATACTATAAATTTTGAAGGTGATAGCCTGGAGTGGAGTTTGACTACAAAAGGGTGACATCTGAATTTTAACACTTCTTCCACTACGATCCAATGATAACAACCTGACTACCTTCAAAGACCATTTCAATAACACCTGGTTATGCTGCTGCTCCTCCTCACTAGGCTAACTGTAGCACAAACAACACTCTCCCTCACCATCTATTCCTCACATTTGTCTCACCCTCCCAAAACATTTGAGTCTTCATAATAAACAGTATTGTAGCAGTGTGATTGCATACTTTTGTTCGGGTCTATATTATAAGAACGAACGCTTAAAATGTCAAGCACTAGTTTGTTGACATGTTTTAAGTGAACACTCTTATAAGCGAAAGCTCTAAAAATCTAAAACGTTAAGTTTGAAATTTCATAGTTGGCCAACACACGCAAATGTAGCAGTGACGTAAAGATGTGTACATTATGAATTATGCATGTTTACCTTCATTTTAGTGTGATCTCAAAGTTGGTATATATAATTAGCAGGGGGTGTGGGAGGGGGGGCACAGCCCACTGCAAAAATTAGAGAAAAATTAGTGTATGTGTGTTAACTGGTTTGTGTTTCGGGAAAGTGTCGTTTTGGTCAAGTGTAATTTTGGAGATTCACTGTTGGCAATTGGTATGGTTACTTCTACTGTTGGCCGAAGGAGGAGAAGAGGGGAAAGGCATGCCCGAAGGCAGGTAAAGGCTAGGACTGTGATAGTGAGGGTCAGAACTTTGAATGTTGGCAGTATGACTGGTATAGGGAGAGCTAGCTGATATGATGGACCGAAGGAAGGTTGGTATATTGTGTGTGCAAGAGACCAGATGGAAGGGGAGCAAGGCTAGGTGTATCGGAGGCGGTTTCAAATTGTTTTATTATGGTGTGGATGGGAGGAGAAATGGCGTAGGCATTATCCTGAAGGAACAGTATGCTAAGAGTGTTTTGGAGGTGAAAAGAGTGTCGGATAGAGTGATGTTTATGAAGCTGGAAATTGATGGTGTAATGATGAATGTTGTTAGTGCATATGCTCAACAAGTTGGGTGTGCGATGGATGAGAAAGAAAAATTTTGGAGTGAGTTGGATGAAGTGGTGATGACTGTACCCAAGGGTGAGAGACTGGTGATTGGAGCAGATTTCAATGGCATGTTGGTGAAGGGAACAGAGGGAGTGAGGAAGTGATGGGTAAGTATGGTGTTAAGCAAAGGAATGCAGAAGGTCAGATGGTAGTGGATTTTGCAAAAAGGATGGACATGGCTGTGATGAATATGTATTTTAACAAGAGGGAGGAGCATAGGGTGACATACAAGAGTGGAGGAAGATGCACACAGGTGGATTATATCTTATGTAGAAGGGCCAGTTTGAAGGACAGTGGAGACTGTAAAGTGGTGACTAGAGAAAGTGTAGTTAGGCAGCATGGGATGGTGGTTTGTAGGATGATGTTGGTGATCAAGAAGAGGAGGAGGAGTATGAGGGCAGCACCAAGGATCAAATGGTGAAAATTGAAAAGGGTAATTGTGAGGTGATGTTTAGGGAAGAGTTAAGACAGGCACTGTGTGGCAGTGAAGAGTTACCGAATAGCTGGGTAACTACAGCAGAGCTAGTAAGAGAGATGGCTAGAAAGGTACTTGGTGTGACATCTGGAAAGAGGAAGGAGGACAAGGAGACCTGGTGGTGGAATGAAGAAGTACAGGAGAGTATACAGAGAAAGAGGTTGGCGAAGAAGAAGTGGGATTGTCAAAGAGATGAAGAAAGTAGACAAGAGTATAAGGAGATGAGGTGCATGGCAAAGAGTGAGGTGGCGAAGGCTAAGGATAATGCATATGAAGAGTTGTATAAAAGGTTGGACACTAAGGAGGGAGAAAAGGGCCTGTACTGATTGGCTAGACAGAGGGACCGAGCTAGTAAAGATGTGCAGCAGGTAAGGGTGATAAAGGATAATGAGGGAAACATACTCACAAGTGAGGAGAGTGTGTTGAGCAGATGGAAGGAGTACTTTGAGGGGTTGATGAATGAAGAGAATGAGAAGGAGAGAAGGTTGGATGATGTGCGGATAGTGAATCATGAAGTGCAGTGGATTAGCAAGGAGGAAGTAAGGATAGCTATGAAGAGGATGAAGAACGGGAAGGCTGTTGGTCCAGATGACATATCTGTGAAAGCATGGAGGTGTTTAGGTGACATGGCAGTGGAGTTTTTAACTAGATTTTTTATGAAATCTTGGAAAGTGAGAGGATGCCTGAGGAATGGAGAAAAAGTGTTTTGGTACTGATTTTTAAGAATAAGGGTGATGTGCAGAGCTGTAGTAACTACAGAGGGATTAAATTGATCAGTCACAGCATGAAGTTATGAGAAAGAGTAGTGGAAGCTAGGTTAAGAAAGGTTGTGATGATTAGTGATCAGCAGTATGGTTTCATGCCAGGAAAGAGCACTACAGATGTGATGTTTGCTCTGAGAGTATTGATGGAGAAGTACAGAAAAGGTCAGAAGGAATTGCGTTGTGTCTTTGTGGATTTAGAGAAAGCACATGACAGGGTGCCTAGAGAGGAGTTGTGGTATTGTAGGAGGAAGTCGGGAGTGTCAGAGAAGTATGTAAGAGTGGTACAGGATATGTACGAGGGTAGTTTGACAGTGGTGAGGTCTGCGGTGGGAGTGACAGATGCGTTTAAGGTGGAGGTGGGATTACATCAAGGATCAGCTCTGATCCCTTTCTTAGCTGCAATGGTGATGGACAGGTTGACAGATGAGATCACACAGGAGTCCTGTGGTCTATGATGTTTGCAGATGACATTGTGATCTGTAGTGAGAGTAGGGAACAGGTGGAGGAGACCCTGGAGAGGTGGAGATATGCTCTTTAGAGAAGAGGAATGAAGGTCAGCAGGACTAAGACAGAATATATGTGTGCAAATGAGAGGGAGGATAGAGGAATGGTGAGGATGCAGGGAGTAGAGGTGGCGAAGGTGGATGAGTTTAAGTACTTGGGATCAACAGTTCAGAGTAATGGTGAGTGTGGAAGAGAGGTGAAGAAGAGAGTACAGGCAGGATGGAGTGGGTAGAGAAGAGTGTCAGGAGTGATTTGTGACAGATGAGTACCAGTAAGAGTGAAAGGGAAGGTCTACAAGAGGGTAGTGAGTCCAGCTATGTTATATGGGTTGGAGACAGTGGCATTGACAAAAAGGCAGGAGTCAGAGCTTGACGTGGCAGAGTTGAAGATGTTAAGATTTGCACTGGGTGTGATGAGGATGGACATGATTAGGAATAAGTATATTAGAGGGTCAGCCCAGGTTGGAAGGTTTGGAGACAAAGCCAGAGAGGCAAGATTAAGTTGGTTTAGACATGTGCTGAGGAGAGATGCAGAGTATATTGGGAAAAAGATGCTAAGGATGAAGCTGCCAGGTAACAGAAAAAGAGGAAGGCCTAAGATAAGGTTTATGGATGTGGTAAGAGGGGACATGCAGGTGGTTGGTGTGACAGAGCAAGATGCAGAGGACAGGAAGAAATTGAAACAGTTGATCTGCTGTGGTGACCCCTAATGGGAGTAGCCAAAAGAAGAACAATTGGCATGGTTACTTCATTTACTTTACAAACAGGAAGGATTGTAGCATATATTTAGGGTGTTTTTGTTACAAGTGAAATTTACTGTGTTTGCAGTTCATGTTCAATGTGGCAGTGGGGTATTGGTGTTGAACAACTAAAATATTTTGAGTATGTCATTTTCAACTTTGTCAGCTTATGCTTATAAGATCGTTCACTTAAACGTGTCGACAAAGATGTGTTCAACATTTTAAGCTTTTGTTCTTATAATATAGACCCCTTTTGTTCAATAATCTTTAATGCAATGTGAACAAGTTTAGTATTCTACTGTGTATCATTTTATAATATTGCACCATCAAAGATGAAATTGTTTAATTTATCTCAGTAATTTGCATTGCATCTTATATTACATTTTACCAATGGAGCTCTTCTCCATGGGCCTCCACTGACAAGGGGTTCTACACCCAGCTGGACTTCTCCAGTCAACAAATGAAAATAAATAAATACGCATTTCCTACCGCTGCAGAGACTTGGACATTTCTTAGCTACTAAACCATGGGCTTTTGTGTTGCCACTGTTGCTATTATCATTCTTGTCTACAATGCCAAATGAGTTGTGTTCAGCTCCACACTTGGAGTACTACTCATGTGGACTTTGCAGAGTGCAACATATCTACAGCTCATCAAAGGGAGGCTGCAAATTGATGGTGGCTGCAATGCACCTTATTCTTATTGCTGAATTTGTTATATTTAGTGTTGTGATTATGCAGCTTAGTTATGACAGACACTTTAAACTGAGCAAGCAAAGCAAAAAGCTGCAATGCTTATTCAGTTTAAAAATTAAAACTTTACTACATTTTAAGATTTTCAGATTTCCAGGTGATGCCTTTCCAACTTGCCAGCACAAATGTATATTATACCTCATTAGCATGTGTGCTGGCTGGCAAGAATGAGCTAAAGCTGCTACGTCATTTTCTGGTATTTGGACTTAAATTTAGTTGGTGATGAGGTCTTGAGATTAAAAAAAATCTACAAGTCTACCACTTGCACGAAATTGAAGAGGCAGAATTAAAACAGGAAAATGGCATCTGTAGGCACTTTGCAACTATTGTGAAAATTCAGTGCTGCAATGATTACAGATTTTTTTGCCAGTGACATTACATATAAAGTTAGACAACAGCAATGCTTCTTTATGCTTGCAGAACTGAAGCAGAGTTTAATGGCAAGCTTCCTAATGTCTAGTAAGCCAAGTGAAAAGACATGAAGATGGTAAGCTTATTACAGAATCATTAAATCATAAACGTAGTAAGATGAGAGACAAAAGATTTTACTCTTATACTAGAAAGCTTATTGAATGCACATCAGAGTAAGTTCCTGAATTTTGACTGTTAGCCCAAGTCTATATTTTTGTTGTTGTTTGTCTTTTGGCTTTTCCCGGTAAGGGGTCGCCACAGCGAAACTCCGGTCCGCTAATGATTGGCAGTAGATTTTTTACAAAATGCCGAGGTGCCAGCTCGATGCCCAACCTTCAACGAAGGCATGCCCATTTACGCACGTACGTCTTTCGAACGCTACCCAACCGTGGGGAGGACATGCAGACTCCACACAGAAGGCACTCCCCAAGCCCAGCCGAGAATCGAATGGGAGAACCTCTTGCTGTGAGGTAACAACTCTACCGCAGTACCACCGCGGCTTACTATTAGCCTAAGTCTATACTTATGGGGAAATATTTTGGCAGATTGAGAGAGATAGGACTGCATATAGATTGGATTATGAATGTATTCTTGGAATGTGATTAACAGAAAGTAATCTGATATTTGAAAATACTTTAAATATTGCTTTAGTAGTGAAAGTAGTAAATAATATATGAAATGTCTGAGTTAAACAGTTCATATTAGCATGTAAAAGAACTGCACACTGTACGGTATAGTCCCAAGAGTGTAGACTGCAGTGAAGATAAATCGTCTTACAGGTATATGTGTCAACGACAAATGGCTTCTTGATGTAAATTCAAGCGTGAAAAATGTAATCCTTGTGGTAGAATTGGGCACACAGTAAAAGCCTGTATAGCTTTAAAAAGAAGAAATCTTTACAAGAAGCCTGGTTTAACAAAAAAATAAAAAAATAAAAAATGAAAGGAAGTTTACGATTGAGTGTTCACATATTTTTATTAAAAAAAAAAAAAAACTAGAGTGTGCCCAAATCAAATTCTTTGTTTGTATACTGTACAAAGCTTAAGTCTGCCTAAACTTCACTTATTCATGGTACAAATGAAGACAGAAGATAAGTTAGCTCTCTGAAATGGAGAGATAAACCTTGACTGTTTGTCGAATGCCACGGTTATGGTAGCAGACTGGATGATGAAGATACTGGCTAGGAGAGAGAGGAATGACAATGTAACTGCTTATTTATTTCCCTCAGTGGTTGAGGGGGAGGGATACATGTCTAGGGTGCATATCCTATACCCCATCGATACAGAAGATTGTAGGGATGGCAGAGAAACCTGCCAACAAGGTGGCCAAAACATTTTCGAACTTGTTTTTACCAGGCTGTGGAGTGGTGATTCATCAATGGGACTCCAAGAGCAGAATAAGTTATTTCTTACATTTATTTCATTGAATTGTACTTCTTAACGCTTATAATTGTGCTATACAGCTAATCTACTATATGTTGCACTGTTATAAAGCTTTTTTTTACTGTTTCACTGCATTTTTGTACTGTTTTATACTGTTTTAACTGTATTTTTCATTGCTAGGTAGTGTTTCATTACTGTAATTGCATTTTTACTGAATTATTTAACTGTAAACTGCTTTTTCATACTGAGAGTTGTATTTTCTGTTTGTGAGTGCTCTATTTGTGCTTTTCTGTGCATTTATTGTGAGGTTTCAGTGTTTTAGTCAGGTAGAATATTCTGGATAGTGGCCTGCTGTTATCTAAGCCTGGTTGTTTTGTTTGTTGCGTTTCCTGTGTTTTGGGCAGCCATCTTCTGCTAATAGTTTCTTGTCTTCTCTGTTATTGAGAGTAACAGGGTTGCCTGACCTTCTCTAGTATGAGTGATTGATTGAAAGAGCAGGGGCTGGCAGGACTGGGAAATAATTCGAGCTTCTAGATTCTTCCATCTTTTTTGGTATTTAAACCATGTGTCTGCAGGGGGCTGTACTTGTTTTTAGGGTTCCTGTCAGAAGAATGAAGAAGCATTATGTCAAATGCATCTTCGTCAAACTGTAAATGTCAAAAACGCAAAATGACGAAGTGGCTTTTAAGCAAATTCTTTCCCTGGGAAAGAAGTTACTTGGCAGCTTCTGTCACTTTGCCATTTTTGGCACTGTAGTGCGATCACCGAGTTGGTATATTTAAGTAGGGTGTGTGTGGGGGCACAGCCCCCCACATGGGGAGTGTGGGGGTGAAGCCCCCCATTTAAAACAGTGTTTAGTTTTTTTTTTGTTTTTTTTTTTGGGAACAGCAGATCTTTCCCCTGGGGAAAAAATTGCTGTTCTGGCTGTTTGCTCTTTTTGTTTTCGTTCTTTTGTGGTCGATATAACAGCATTCGATCTTTTGATTGTTCACTGCTATAACATAGACCCTTGTTTTTACCAGGCTGTGGAGTGGTGATTCATCACTGGGACAAAGCAGAAATTCCCTAAGACTCCATGAGCAGAATAAGTTATTTCATACATTTATTTCATTGAATTGCACTTCTTAACACTTATAATTGTGCTATACAGATAATCTACTACATTTTGCATTGTTATAAATCTTGTTTTTCTGTTTCACTGCATTTGTGTACTGTTTTATACTGTTTTAACTGTATTTTTCATTGCTAGGTAGTGTTTCATTTCTGTAATTGCATTTTTACTGAATTACTTAACTGTAAACTGCTTTTTCATACTGAGAGTTGTATTTTCTGTTTGTGAGTGCTCTGTCTCTGCTTTTCTATACATTTTTGTGAGATTTCTGTGTTCTAGTCAGGTAGCATAGTCTGGATAGAGGCCTGCTGTTATCCAGGCCTGGTTGTTTTGTTAGTTGAGTTTCCTGTGTTTCTGGCAGCCATCTTCTGCTGATAGACAACACAGAGCTAATCGGAGGAGGGGCACTGACCACAACTCTGATCTGTGACATATAACAATAAGTATCCTGTTTTTTCTTATTTTTACTAGTTGTTACTTATTCTAGATATTTATAGCACTTTTTATTGTCTGCTGCATACTTTTTACTGTATTTTATCCCTAAAAACTAATCTGCATGGTTGTACTAAAATTGTCTGCCTTACAGGGCCTGATAAAAAAGGATGTTCTTCATCTCACATTGCTGCAGTCCTTACACTTGGGTAGTCCGCTGTCCTCGGTCGGCCCGAATATCAAAGTATAAGGCTGACGTCGGTCAAGGCGCATTAGACTGACATCAGGACGTCAGGGTACAAATGCGCATGACCGACGTCATATCCTCAGTCTTTTTTGCTGCATGGTCCGATGCAGAAGCAGCGTTGCAAGTGCCGTTCGGCGTTCTGAAATTTTTCGAATTCGGAGTTTCAGACCGAGTCAAAGTTGGCTAAGTACCCCGTTGGGGAATATTTTAGTTTTTTCTTGCCTCAGTGGTTTACCGGATGTCAGAAAAAGTGAATAATTGTATTTCTTGTGGGAAACAGATACCGCATAGGGATTATCATACTTTGTGTATTCCTTGTTTAGGGCCTGAGCACGACGTTGTTGGGTGTCGCTTTTGTGCTAGATTCAATAAGCGCACTATTAAGAGAAGGTTAGATTGTGCCAGGTTAGTCTTCGGGAAGCGGTGCAATTATAATATGCCGTCGGATGCTCCGACGTCCGCTTCTTCGAAGAAGCGCAAGGATAAAGCAGCTAAGCCCAGGCAAGAAGAGTCATCCGTACCGGACGCCGGTTCTTTAGAGGTGTCGGTGGAGCCGGTGGTTCCGCCGGAGGTTTCTCTGGAGTCCCAGGGGGAGACTTTGTTATTGCAGGATGTGGCCTCTCAGGAGGCAGGTCAGGCTGAAGGGGCTTCTCAGGTTACTGTACTCCCCTCCCTTCCTAGGGTGGTTAGGCCCTCTCCTTCTGTTTCCAAGGCTTCTCCCAGAGGCAGGCCAGGTTTAGCTTCAGTTGGTGTCACTCCTAGTTCTTCAGGATCTGTGCCCAAGAAGCATATGCTTAAAATGGCAGAAGATTTGATTACTTTGATTAGAGGTTCTTTGCCCCTCCTGATAAGAGACCTAGGGTGGAACCTGAGTTGGGGAGTTTTGAGCAGGCTTCGGATGTTTCAGAGTCTTCGGCTGAAGATTTGCAGGAGTATTCTCCTTATTCTGATTCTGATGTGGATGATTCTACTCCTTCTGCTTCTCCTCCTGCGGATTTTTCTTTTTCAGAGACTCTTCATTCCATGAGGGAGCATTTTAAGTGGGAAGGTCAGGACTTCTCTGATTCCAGGAAAAGGCTTAGGGAATTTTTGTTTTTACCCCAGCATAGGCCTTTGGCTATACCTTCTGTTCTGGATGTTGTGGAAGATGTGTTTGCAGAGGCTTCTCTTAATCCTGATTCTTTGCCTCCTGCTCCTGTTAAACCGGATAGGTATTACAGGGTGCCTGAAGCTCATAAGTATCTTTTTAGAGTCCTAGGGTGGACCCAGAAACTGTTAGTCAGGGGCCTAAGGGTGTTAAGGCTTCTGTTGTTAAAAATCCGGTTCCTCCAGATAAAGAGGCCAGGGCTTTGGATAGATGGGGAAAGAAAGTCTATACTTCTTCCACCCTAGCTATGAGGGCTTTGAATTGCCAGTTTCACATGTTGAAATACCAAAACTATCTACTTTCTCAATTGAAGTCTAAGGTAGATGCTCTGGCGGAAGGTATTGAGTGTAAAGAGTTACAAGATTTAGTACATGTTTCTGAACAGGTGGGTAAGCATTCTTTGCAATGTGGTTTTGATGCTGTACAGGCCTCGTCTAGGGTGGCTGCCACTGGGTCAGTTCTTCGCAGGCACGCCTGGCTGAGGGATCAGAATTTATCTGACCATGTTAAGACAAGGATTTTAGATGCTCCTTTACAATCTGATGTGTTGTTTGGTTCACCTGTTGAGGCAGTCTTAAAGAAAATGGAAGACAAGGCTAAGTCTATGCAGGCTGTTAAAGATTTTTTGCAGGTTCAGCCTCCGAAGTTTAGTAGAAATTGGCCTACCAAGGGGTGGACGTATCCTTCTTATGATTCCCAGTCTAGGGGTAGATCTAGACGTGGTAGGGGCAGAGCTCAGGGCTCTTTCAGGCCTAGAACAGGGAGTTCACCTGCGCAGTCTTCGGGTGAGGGCAGGGGTCAGTCCTTTCGTAAACAGACCCAATGACCTACCTTTTCAGCTGCCAGAGCCTTCTCGTCTGGCAGCACCTTTGGGAGGAAGGTTGGCACTTTTCAAGGAAAACTGGAGTTTAATTACCCAAGACAGATGGGTATTGGATATCATACACCAAGGTTACAGGTTTTATTTCCATACCTTGCCTCCTTTCAAAGGCATGCCAGACGTTCCTCCTCAGCAAAGAATAGAGGCTCACAAACAAATTACTCTGCTACTTCAAATAGGGGCCATACAGCCAGTCCCTATGCCAGAAGTGGGCCTAGGTTTTTATTCTCGCCTGTTCCTAGTACCAAAGAAGGGGAACACGTGGAGACCAATTTTGGATTTATCTATCCTCAACACTTATCTGGACATTCACAAGTTCAAAATGTTGACGTTACAACAGCTTTTACCTCTGCTGGGCAAAGATCATTGGATGGTAACTTTGGATCTCAAGGAGGCTTACCTTCATGTTCCTATCAGACTGAGTTGCCGGAAGTATCTGCGTTTTCGGGCTGGGACTTCTCATTATCAGTTCTCTGCATTGCCCTTTGGCTTATCTACTGTGCCCAGAGTGTTCACGAAAGTTCTGGCTCCAGTGATAGCTTTCTTCAGGCTAAAAGGAATTCAGATCTATCCTTATTTGGACGATTGCCTGATTCTGGCTCAAGGAAGGGACGAGCTTCTTCATCATTTGGAATATGTGATAGCAGTGCTAAGATGCCTGGGGTATTCTGTGAACGAAATAAAGTCCAGTCTAGTACCCTCTCAGGACATGTGCTTTCTGGGTGTAAGACTGAATACAGCATCCCAGATGGCCTTTTTGACCCTGGACAAACAAAAGAATCTTTCCCTTTACTTTCATCAATTGTCTCATCAGTCCAGGCTGACTGCAAGGACAGTCCTTCAAGCCTTGGGGTTCATGGCATCTTGTATTCTGGTGCTTCCCAATGCCAAACTGCATATGAGGAAGCTACAATGGTATCTCAAAATGTATGGACACAGCACTGCCAGGATCTGGACACTGTCATTCAGATAATACCTTGCATTCAAAAGGAGTTTTTGTGGTGGGCTCAGGAATGTCACCTAAACAAGGGACTCTCTGTGACCCGGCCAGAGGCGAGTCAGATTCTAACGACAGATGCCTCAGACAAAGCTTGGGAGCTCATCTAAATGGAAAGTGGATACAAGACAAGTGGCCTGCCAGACTACAACATCTACATATCAACTTGAAGGAGATGTTAGCAGTCCAGTTTGCATTAATAGCTTTCAAGGATTTACTTCTTCCAGGGCAGGTGTTGATTCTAACAGACAACACAACTGTCATGTGGTACATCAACAAGCAAGGGGGAACACATTCTTATCCTCTATGCAGGCAAGCAATGATTTTGTGGGAGACTGCTCTCAGTTTACAGCTAAATCTTCAGGCAAGGTTTCTGCCGGGAGCACAAAACTCCTTAGCAGATGTGTTGAGCAGACGAATTATGGATCCCCACGAGTGGAAATTGGATCCTCATGTATTTCGGAAATTGACAGTGTCATGGGGAACTCCAGACATAGATCTGTTCGCTTCTCCACTAAACCACCAGCTGCCAAAGTTTTGCACGCAAAGGTTTCATCCCACAGCTTGGAAAGTGGATGCTCTTTCTTTCAATTGGAGCAATCTTCATGTGTATGCCTTTCCACCTCTGCCTCTCCTCCCAAAGGTACTTCTAAAGGTCAGACAGGACAAGCCAAAGATGATTTTAATAGCTCCAGATTGGCCTCGACAGCACTGGTACCCATTACTGAGAAGTCTGGTACGGAGCCTCCATGGCCTTTGCCTTCGATTCCACACCTGTTGTCTCAGGAGGACAGTCATTTACTCAATGTCAAGCTTCACTCTCTTCACCTAACAGCCTGGCATATTCTGTTTTGAACCATAGAGGGTCTCAACTTCCACAGCAAGTTTTGAATGTTATTTTGGAAGCTAGAAGGCCTAGTACAAGGAAAGTGTACGCAGATAAATGGAAGAGATTTTTATTTTGGAGTGCAGCAAAGGATTTTGATGTTTCTGAGCCTAATTTAAGTGTGGCTCTTCAATATCTTACTGAGTTACTGGACAAAGGTTTGTCCTTCTCTTCTATTAAGGTTCATGCTGCAGCAATTTCGCTCACTATGACTGTGACCCACCATTGTTTTCTCATCCTTTGTTCAAGCAATTTCTTAGAGGGCAAAGAATATAAGACCCCCACGAGAGCTCCTACTCCTGCTTGGGATCTCAATTTTGTGTTGGAGAAACTTACTCTACAACCTTTTGAGCCTGCAGCTACTACCGAGTTGAAATATTTATCATGGAAGACTGCTTTTTGTTGGCCATTACCTCTGCAAGAAGGGTTTCTGAATTGCAGGCCCTTATGGCGGTTGAGCCTTTCTTAATTTTCCATAAGGATAGGGTATCTTTACGTACTAATCCTTCCTTTATGCCTAAAGTGGTTTCTAGTGTGGCTTTAAACCAAACTATTCATTTGCCTACTTTTTATGCAAATCCCCAAAATAAAGGGAAAAGATTTTGCACACTTTAGATGTACACAGGCAGTTGCGATATTATTTGAGCAGAACTAAAGGGTTCAGGCAGTCTCAGCAGTTATTTGTTTCTTTTGCTTTGAGTTCTCAGGGCAAGCCTGTGTCAAAACAAACTATTTCTAAGTGGATTGGGTTTTGCATTGCTTTCTGTTATTCCCATCATGGCAAGGAGATTCCAGCTGGGATTAGGCCTCATTCCACTAGGGCTACTGCCACTCGACAGCTTTTTTAAGGGGGTGGCAACTAAAGATATTTTGGAGGCAGCTACTTGGAGTTCAGTGCATACTTTCTCTAAGCATTATCACCTTCCACTTTACTCTAAATCTAGGGCTGGTTTTGCCACTGCTATTTTACAGGGCATTTTGGCAGCTCCTGCTTCTTTATAGTTTTGCCATCCGCCCTTACCTCTGCTTTGGGATTCTACCCAAGTGTAAGGACTGCAGCAATGTGAGATGAAGAACATAGTACAGTTTTGTACCTACCATAAATGTAGATGTTCGAAGATCCACATTGCTGCAGTCCAATTTACCCTCCCTCCTTCCCCTCTGTAGTTAGAGGCGGTTGTGTGGGTTGGATTGTAAATATTGTGTATATTGTATATATTGTACATATTATTAGTGCAAGGGTGGTTGGTTGGTTGTTTGCTGTCTTTTGGTTTTGACCTTTCTTTTTAGGGTCTTCTGACATCTGGGGCAAGAAAAGACTGAGGATATGACGCCGGTCATGCGCATTTGTACCCTGACGTCCTGATGTCAGTCTAATGCGCCTTGACCGACGTCAGCCTTATACTTTGATATTCGGGCCGACCGAGGACAGCGGACTACCCAAGTGTAAGGACTGCAGCAATGTGGATCTTCGAACATCTACATTTATGGTAGGTACAAAACTGTACTTTTTTACTGTCACACTGTTTATAAATCATTTCTAGCTAGTTTCATTGTGTGTAATGTATTAATTGGAAATTTTCTCCATTTGTTAAACATATGTTTGTTTGTTCTGATTTCCTGCCAATGAGTGTGTATCATATAACTGATTTGTTTGCAGTTAAAAGCATTCCTTAGAGTCTTCTTGCTCCTTTACCTGTTTAAAACTTTCATTTAGTGGCTCACTGCTGTTTTTCTGCTGTGATAAACATTTCTGTAGTGTTTTCTGCCTAAAATAGTGTAGCTAGTAGCTGTAATGGTTTCCCACCTTATCTCCTAACTGGTGTCTTGTTCTTATACTTGGTGGCTTTGCAGTTGCCCGCCCCTAATGTAAATTTGATCTGGGACACTCCTTCCAGTCTAGTGCCATTAGCTCATTCTACCTAATACAGAGGGAACATTTGAGAATCCCAACCCACTTAGGTTCTTAACCTTGAACTATCTTTTGTTCCTCCTTTCTCCCTTTCCACTTTAGTAAAAAAAAAAACTTTGCTAGAATCTCATTGTGTTCTGACTGAGTGTGCTTCTCAGCTGATAAGTATATTTTTTGGCACTTTTTAACTGTTCAGAGTTGAATAAACAATAATTGAATTCGGTTCAGAATACAGTTTGAATAAATTGCATTTATTTAAACTGTATTTGCTTTAATATTGCTACACACTCAAGTGTGCTAGCTTGTACTGCACTTGAATTGTTTTTAGTGCTGTTTTAGCTGCTTTTCTGTAAGAAAAAAAAATCTAAGCTTGTTTCCTGCCTTTTCTGTAACTAGACTTGTCCAGATACAGATTTGCTGTATCCAGTGCTGTCTGTAAGCTCCTGAGCCTCCCAAGCCTTTCTGTGTTGGAGGGAAGCCTTCTAGCTTATCAGTGGGAGTCGTAAGCACTAGGTAGCCTATCTACCACATGAGGAGTGGTTTCTGGGCCAGAAATTGTAGTTTATTGGCTGTTTGGGAAGTTTTTCCATCTCTTTCAACTTTCTGGTTTAAAAGCCCGCATTTGCACTTGTTTCCCACCTTTCCTGTAGCTAGTTTAGTCCAGATACAGATTTGCTGTATCCAGGATTGTTTGTAAGCTTCTGAGCCCCCCAAGCCTTTCTGTGTTGGAAGGAAGCCTTCTAGCTTGTCAGTGGGAGTGGTAAGCACTAGGTAGCCTATCTACCACAAGAGGAGTGGTTTCTGGCCCAGAAATTGTAGTTTATTAGCCATTTGGGCAGTTTATCCATTTTCTTTCAACTTTCTGGTTTAAAAGCCCACATTAGTGCTTGTTTCCTGCCTTTCCTGTAACTAGTCTAGTCCAGACACAGGCTTGCTGTATCCAGGACTGTTTGTAAGCTTTTGAGCAGTGCCAAAGTCTGCTCTTCAATTTTTCCCTTAGATCTGCTAGTTCTCTCCTCTCCTGCACTTTTACTAGCTTATTAGTCTAGCACTTTACCAGACTTCTTGTAGCAATTATTGTAGCACACAAAAGTACTACCAGCACTAAATGTTCTACAAGAAAACAGCTCCAGTACTTATTATTTATGCTCTCCCCTCCAAGCATGTCTAAAGGTCAGTTCCCTGTGCTTTCTCCTATTAACCTGGTGAACTTGGGCATCCTAAGACAATGTAGCAAGTGCCTCATGTACACCAACAACCCTCTCCTCTTACATCCCAACATTCAGACTTGTGCGAGATGCACTTACATATCCAAATTGGAAGCCATGCACTCTCCAGCCAAGACTGGAATAGCTGGTCAAGAGGAGAAGGTCATCACTTGCACCATACCACATGGAACACATAGCCCTCCAGAACACACACCAGCACTGCCTTCACATAAAAACACAAACAAAACACCCACCTTTGTGGAGGCTCTGAATAAAAATCTACCCAAACAGCAGAGACCTCCAAGGCAGAAATGCATGCAACCACCACAATACAACACTAATCATGAGAAACATAACTCTCCTAAACAGTGTGCCACTCAACCAAAGCCCCTAAACCAAAACAGCATGCCCAACACACTAGTCATAGGTGACTCAATAGTGAGGCACTCTGATGTCCCGCTCACTAGGAGTCAGCTGCCTATCAGGTGCCAGGATCCGCCACATAACGCACACACTCAGGTCCCTAAACAACAGGTACAAATATGACTTTGTCATTGTACATGTGGGTGTGAATGACCTGAGACATACCTCCCTGGACTACATAAAAAGAGGCATGGAGGAGCTCTCAGATTATGTAGCCAAGTTGGGTATGACCATATCCCTGAGCAGCATCCTACCATTACCCAGAATGATACCACAGTACAAGCAGAAAATGATTGATTTTAACAATTGGCTAAGTTTCTGGTGTCATTCTAAGAGGATCCAGTTTCTGTCTGCCTGGGATGACATGATTGACAGACCTTGATGCTTTGCCAGAGATGGCCTGCATCTGTCACCCCTGGGCTTCCGTATACTGGCCAAGGCTCTTGCCACCCCTATAGTGCATTTTTTACGTGGTGTTCCAAAGACGAAATTGCCACCATATCAGCTGCAAACAAATGCAATCCGAGAGTCATGCTGCTCAATGCTAGAAGTCTAAATCTCAAAATGCACTCGCTCAAAGCACTCCTTAAAATGGAGAATATCAACATTTCTGCTGTGACAGAGACCTGGTTCAAGGCAGCAGAAAACATCCCTGCACTACCAGGGTAGAACTCATTCAACAGCTTTCAGCCACAGAACTTGGATAGAAACTCCAAAGGCTGTGGTGTTTCCATATTCATAAAGGATGTGCACACCTCCAGACTGGTAGCCCAACATAACACATCAGAGATACTTCAGGTGCAGCTAACACTGGGTAAGACAGGGATTCAGGTCATAGCCTGTAATAGATCCCCAACCATGTCCTAAGACTCACACTCCACGTTCCTAAGCACCCTGGAGAATATTAAGGTCCAACCTAACACTCTCATACTGGGTGAGTTCAACTCCACTCCATTAACTGGGAAAGCTACTCATGTACCAATGCACTTGCCCAACGTTTTCTGGATTTCATTAATTTCAATGCCCTGGACCAACTTGTTCTTACCCCCACTAGAGGTAGCAACATTCTTGACCTAGTCATTACTAACATGGGCGACCGTTGCTCTACACCAATAGTCAACTCCTCCCTGGTTAGATCTGATCACAAAATAATCACCTTAGAAATCCATATCCCTCTCACCCCCCCCCCCGCAAAGTTAACCACCATGAAAAACTTCTCCAAAGCTAACTTTGGGCTCCTAAAAACAGAGGTGGCTAACTTCACGGCACCCATGCAAATGGAGAATAGTTGCATGACCACCAAATCATACACCAGTGCACTGTATGAACACATACACAAATGCATGGATCTCACCATACCCAATAGAACCAAGATGCTCTCCTCCAAAAAAAGGAAGCCAATCTGGTGGTCCCCTGCCATAAACAAACTCTACAACAGAAGGAGGAAACTGATGTGGAATAAGGTGAAGTTCCAAGACTGGAAAAACTCCCTTATCAGCCTCAATAAAAAGTTGAGATCCCTCATCAAATCCTCTAAAGCTAGCTATGAAAACAGAATTGTAGCAGATAGTAAAGACAACCACAAGGCCTTCTGTAGTTATGTAAAAAATATCCACGGCAATGCCCAGATTTGCTCTGAGCTACTGCACAAAGATACCTCCTATACCGAGCCAACAGATATTGCCAATATACTGCCCGACAGATTCAGTGACAACTTCACCCCCCCCCAAAGGACCAATCACAATACTAGTAGATTACCAGGCACCCAGTATTACTACTGCACAGGTTAAAACAGCACTGTCCATGGCCAAGACTACAGCTTCTATGGGACCTGACAATATCCCTGGTTGTGTTCTATATGAACTACAGAGTGAACTGACAACTCACCTGTGTGCCCTGTTCAATCACAACCTCATGTGAGGCTTTGTCCCTACCAAATGGCGCACTGCTACAGTCATCCCTCTCCACAAAGGAGGAGTGACTACAGACCCTGGGAACTATTGCCCCATTAGCCTGACAAGTCTGATATGCAAAGCTATGGAATGCATCATCATGGACCTAATAAACAAGCATATAGGGAATCTCCAAACTCTGGATCCCACAATGTTTGGTTTTGTGAAGGGTAGATCATGCCTGCTCAACCTGGTCAACTTCTTTGAGTCAGTCAACAGAGTTGTGGATGAAGGCAAGGTGATTCATACAGCCTACCTTGATCTCGCCAAGGCCTTTGATACCATTCCCCACTCAGGAATCATAGAAAAACTCACTAAGCTAGGCATCAACCCCTATATCACTAGGTGGGTCGCAAACTGTCTCATAGATAGAACCTACAGTGTGAAAGTAGGTGACTCCAAGTCAGACTGCTGACCAGTCACAAGTAGAGTCCCACAGGGTTTGGTTCTGGGTCCTGTCCTGTTTGGTATCTACTTCTCTGACGTCCAGGCCAACACAAAGGGCTCTGGCTGACAAAGTTCGCAGATGATTGCAAGTTGGGAGCTATTAATAACTCCCCAAGTGATGTTGACATCCTACAGAAAGGCCTCACTGAGAACAATGACTGGTGTCAGAACCATGAAACCAAAAAATGTGTCATCATCCCCTTTGGGAAAAACCCGGTTCCCATTTATTACCACATCGATGGTAGTTCACTGAACACAGAAGGCATTATAAGAGATCTGGGAACACAGGCTGACAGCAACCTCTCTTTTGACCACCACATTGCCGCTGTGGTCAGAAAGTCCTTCTATGTGGCACATCTCATTACTAAGGGTTTTGCATCCAGGAAGAAAGAGGTCATTGTCTCCCACTACTCTTACCTCATTAGGACAATAATCAAGTACAATGCCATATTTGGCATGTACATCACTATACACCTGTAACAACTGGAGAGGCTGCAAATGTACCTCACAAAGAGGATCCTAGGCCTTAAACACTTGTCCTATATCAACAGACTCAAAAAACGCCAACTATTCTCTGTCCAGTATCATCTACTTAGAAGTGATCTCTGCTTGACTCACAAAGTCATGTCTGACCCAGCTCTGTTAGAAATGCTACATCTAAAGAAATCCCAATCCCTCTGCACCACATGCTCCTGAGACCTCAACCTCATTACCACAATCAACAGAACATGCTGGAGGGACAGGTTCATAACCCAGAAACTGCCCATGCTATGGAATAGACTTCCCATACATGTCAAACAGAACACCTCACTGGCCCTCTTCAAGAGAAATCTTGATGAGTGGATGGGAAACAGAAAATTCACATCGGAGATCACTCCAGTGACTTTATTCAACAGAGGTACTGGGAACTAAGGTTGGGTGGCACGATGCCAGGGTAATCCTATGGGCGAGGCTTGTAAAGGCTCCAGGACCATCAGCCTAGCACACCCCTATGAACCTATGAATTATATAACTGGATGAAGTAGGTTATGCATCCTTTGGATGACAACAATTTGGATGACTATGGGCATGCATAGGGGAAATGATAGAGTTAAGGACAAAAAACAGTCTGACCCCCCCCCCCCCCCCCCGGAATAACATCCCCACGACTGCACTCTTGTTGCAACTAGAAAGTGAAGCCAGTGTGGATAAAATAATCAAAACTAGGTTGTCCAGTTGCCATTCACACTACACAGGCATGTTTCTACTTAAAGTTTGCCAGAGAAATGTCTTTTCCTGGAAAAGATTTAGTCTTTGATTGCAGGTCCATTCCCCATATTTCTTTTCCTCTCACAAAAAAAACATTTGGTCTGACACCTCTTGTTTGTTCAGGTATCATATTACACCTTTATTGTCTGTGATAATGCAAAGGGTTTCTAAATTAAATTTCACCTGTCATGCCTTTAAAGGTAGAAAATTATTATCAGTTCTCTGAGACTGGTATGAAGAGTGTGTTCTGTGAGAAACCAAGAGCCCTACGCATTGTAGGAATCCAGATGGGATATGAAAGGATATTTAGCAGAGATTGACCTTGTTTTGGTGGTAAAAATTCCTTTCTAGTAAAGGGTTATATGGCTGGATCCACCACTGCAAATTACCATTTTGTCCTATACAGTCAACACTGTCTCTGTGTAGTTACTCGTTTATTAGCTTATGCAGGCAGTGACATCACTCTCTGATTCAACAATAGAAATGTGCATCACAATATTCTTTTTTTAATTGTGGCAGAAATCCAAATTTACATTATTCTTGTCTTGATAAAATGGCAAGTACTGTATTATGCTAACACACACACACACACACATATATATATATATATATATATATATATATATATATATATATATATATATATATATATATATATACACACACACATACATCTACAAACATCTATCCATCCACAACCCCTTTTCCCATTTTTGCTCATGGGGTCGTGATGTCACTTCAACAGTGAAAATCGTCTAGATCTAAGGTTTATACGGTGGGGTGGCACACCCTGCCACAGTATTTCCTCCACACCACATACTCACATGCACACTCACACCTATGGCAAATTTAGAGTGTCCATTTCTGTCTTTGGAATTTGGGAGGAGACCAGAGCACCCTGCAAAACACAGGGAGGATGTGCAGACTCCATACAGAAAGCACCTCAGCTGAGACTTGAAACAGGCAACAACACTATCCACTGTGCCACTGTGCTGCTCAACTAGTGTATATACACACACACACACACACACACACACACACACACACACACACACACACACACACACACACACACACACACACACACACACACACATATCTACTTCATTTCACCTACAACTCATTTAACTGACTTTCATTTGACCCAGACCAAATCACCTAAAGTTTAAATTGATGACAACTCATTTGACTGAGTCTCATTTCACTGACAGCTTACAATGCTGAATTTCAACATACTAGATTTTACACCATAGACATGCACACTTACAACACCACTAACTCTTTCCAGTGCTTAAAAACTACTTACTTACTCACTTAACAGAATCTGGACAATATAAAACCAAACTAGGTGGGGGGCTATGCCATTTGCTAAGCCATTTGCTACAGCTTAAAAAGAAGAAGTATTTTTAAATTAAAACATGAGTGTTGTAGAGTTCCATGCAAGCAGGGTATAAACTCCAGCAACTGTTTACTACAGTTTAAAAAGAGGATTTTTTTTTTAATTAAAACATGAGCACTCTGTGCAGGCAGGTTATGAACTGTAGTTTGTTACAGTTTAAAAGAAGACTTTTTGTAATAAAATAAGTTGAAGTAGTTGGGGGCAGGGCACAGAAACAGGACCTGAATGGCTAGGCCAGGAGTGAGGCGGGTGTTTTATGCATCTGATCACCTATTTGGTGACCAGCAGAAGGAATGTCCATTTTTTTTTTGCTCTTCATTTGAAGAGCTGAGGGAATAGTTCATAGTACCTGCTCAGGGTGCTGGTTGAACCAGCAGTGCTTCTGTAAGAGTGGACGAGATGCAACTCAGGTGGACTTCCTCCAACTAAGGAAAGGGCACTGGGGTACAATAAGCAATTGCAAATATATTCCCAGTGAAACAGTTAGCCCACAGCATAAACCACTGGTTGCCACAATCAGCTGCAGGCAGTGGATAGGGAGAGCGCTAAAGTCAACAGAAACCAGGTTGCAGACCTGGAAGTTGACTGGAGAGAAAGCACAACAATTTAAGGAATTACTCTGGGCTCTAGCACCTCAAGAAGAAGAGGAAATAGGTGTAGTTGAAGATAAGTCAAAGAAGAATGAAAGTACCTCAAAACAGCATGTGTGAAGACTACAGGACAGATATGTGTTCAAGCCAGGTATGGAAATAAGGTACATAAGGAAAGCTGGTGGTGGAATGCAGAAGTCCAGGAAGTCACCAAAAGAAAAAAGGAGTGCAGGAAAAAGTGGAAGATAGAAAAGGCGAACTAGGCTAGGAAGGAATACTGGCTGGCTAACAAAGAGGCTAAGAAACGAGTTGCAATAGCAAAGAACAGGACATCAGAGGCACTCTATCAGCTTCTGGAAAGTGACTCTATAGTTAGCATAAAGAAACTATATCAGGCTGCAAGGCAAAGACAGAAAGATAAGGAAGATAGTCAGACACCCTTCATAAGAGCTGCCAGCAACAACCTGCTCACCAGTCCACGGACATCAAAAACAGATGGAAGGAGTACTTCCAGCAGTGTCCGAATGAAGAAAGCCCCACAGAAGCTGTAGTGCTCCAGACACAGTTTATGATGAGAGAAGAGGAGGAACCCAACACAGAAGTAAGAACATCACTAAGGAAAATGAAGTCAGGGAATGAAGTAGGCTCAAATGAGGTCACAGCAGATATGATAAAGATGTTGGGTGAGATAGGGGAGAAATGGCTACTGATGGTACTCATAACAGTATGGATAGAAAGGTGTATCACATATGACTGGAGAATAAGCATACCCTTGCCAGTGTACAAGAACAAAGAGGACATTCACAACTGTGGGCAGTATATTACAGGATCATAGGCTCATAGGAGGTTACTAGGCTAATGGCTCTGGGGCTCTGCAGTCCCTTTTCTTATGAGATAAACCAAGTAAAAGGCTTTTCTGACCACTGCCGCTACATGATGGTCGAATGTGAGATTGTTGTCAACCTGAGTACCGAGGTCTCTCACCACAGGTTGTGTGCTTAGGGGGTTGCCACTGATGTGGTAATCAGTAGGGGCTGTGTTTTTGCCAAATAGGTTCATAGGTAGGTAATAGGCTATTGGCCCTGGGGCCTATATAAACTAGCCAAAAAGGTTCCCTGGCTTTTGCCTCCCAAGTAAATTATTTTCCTGTGCCCTTGTCAAGCAGTGCCACAGAAGTGATCCCTGGGATGAATTTTCTATTTCCCATCCAGTCGTCAAGATTTTTCTTAAAGAGGGCCAATGAGGAGCTTTGGTTGACATGAATGGGTAGTTTGTTCCAGAGTATGGGAGGTTTCTGGGACAGAAATCTATCCCTCCAGCATGTTCTGTTTATTGTAGTGAGAAGGTTTAGGTCCCTGGAGTGTGTAGTTCAGAGAGATTGGGATTTCTTTAAGTGTAGGATGTCCAACAGCTCTGGGTTTGACATAGCTTTGTATGTTAGGCAGAGATCGCCTCTGAGTAGGCGATATGCGACGGAGTAGAGCTGGAGTTTTTTGAGACGGTCTATGTATGGCATCTGTTTGAGGCTGGTAATCCTCTTAATGAGGTATTTCTGTGGCCTTTCCAATTGTTTTAGGTGTCTTGTGAGATACATGCCAAACGAGGCATTGTACTCTATAATGGGTCTGATGAGGGATGAGTAGAGAGGAACAATGACCTCCTTTTTTCTAGAGGAGAACCCTTTTGTGGTGAGGTGTGCCACATAGAAGGATTTCCTGACTACTGTGGCGATGTGGTTATCAAAAGAGAGACTATCGTCCACTTGTGTCCCGAGGTCTCTTATCACACTTTCAGTGTTTAGTGAGATACCACCTATGTGGTAGTTCATGGGTACCAAGTTTTTCCCAAAGGAGATGACAATGCACTTCTTAGCTTTGAGCTTGAGGCCATGACTCTGACACCATGCATCTGTCTCTGTGAGGCCCTTTTGTAGAATGTCTACATCATTAGGTGATTCTATTATGGCTCCCAGTTTGCACTCATCTGCGAACTTTGTTAGCCAAAGACCTTCTGTGTTGGTCTGCACTTCAGAAAAGTAGATGCCGAACAGGAGAGGACCCAGGACCGAACCCTGTGGTACTCCACTCGTCACTGTTCTGAAGTCGGACTTAGAGTCGACTATCTTTACTGTGTGGGTTCTGTCAGACAGCCAGTTGGCCACCCATCTTGTGATATAGGGATTTATGCCCAGTTTAGTGAGGTTATCTATACCTTGCTCTCATCTATGGCTCTAGTGACTGCTTCAAAGAAGTCAGTCAGGTTTAGTAGACATGATCTACCTTTTACAAACCCAAACTGAGTGGGCGCCAGGGTTTGGAGGTTACCTATGTCTTTGTTTATAAGCTCCAAGATTATACATTCCATGGCCTTGCAGACCAGGCTAGTCAAACTAACGGGGTGGTAGTTTTCGGGGTCCGTGGTGGCACCCCCTTTGTGGTGTGGGATAACCGTCACTGTGTGCCATTCAGTAGGCACATAGCCTGAGGTGTGGCTATGATTGAACATGGTACTTAGGTGGAGTGCCAGTTCATTCTGTAGTTTGTGCAGTACGCAGCTTGGGATGTTGTTTGTTCCCATGGATGCTGTGTTCTTGACTTTAGAGAGTGCGGTCTTTATTTGTTCATCCATGATTACAGGGGCTTTGCATTCTTCTGGTATTAAGATGGGCCCTTTGGAGGGTGAGATTGGGGGTAAAGTTAGCAATGACCCTATCTGCCAGGATGTTGTCAAAATCGGTTTGTTCTGTATATTTAGAGCCATTGTGCTGTAGCTCAGAGCAGATCTGAGTGTTGCCATTGAGAGTCTTGACATAGCTGTAGAATGCTTTGTAGTTGTTTTTGAATCAGTGGCGATTTTATTTTCATAACTGTCTTTGGAGGATTTTATGAAGGATCTCAGCTTCTTGCGGAGGCTGACCAGGGAGTTCCTCCAATCTTGGGATTTTACTCTTTTTTTCAACAGCTTCTTCCTTAGAGTTTGTTTATGGCAGGTGACCACCAGATTGGCTTCCTTTTTTCTGGTGGATAGCGTCTTGGTTCTATTGGGAATGGCACTATCCATGCACTTGTGTATGTGCTTATACAGTGCATTTGTGTAAGATTCAGCAGTTGTACCTCTGTCTGCATGGGTGCCATGAAGTTTGCCACTTCTGTTTTAAGAAGCATGAAGTTGGCTTTGGAGTAGTTTTTGACAGTGGTTTCCTTAATGGGGGGTGGGGGTGGGATAATGATGTCGAGGGTGATTACGATAATGCATTTTTTTGCATTTAACTTAAGGCCATGACTTTGGCACCAGTCATTTGTTGCTGTGAGAACCTCTTGCAGTATGTTAACTTCATTTGGGGAGTCACTGACAGCACCCAACTTACAGTCATCAACAAACTTGGTCGGCCACAGGCCTTTTGTCTTTGCCTGGACCTCTAAGAAGTAGATGCCAAACAGTAGGGGTCCCAGGACAAATCCACTAGTGACAGGTCTGCTGTCAGCGGTGGAGGCACCTATTTGACCACGTGGGTCCTATCGGTGAGCCAGTTGGCCACCCACCTAATGAGATAGGGATTTGCACCAAGTTGTGTTAACTTTTTAATAATGCCCAAGTGGGAGATTGTGTCAAAGGCCTTGGCCAAGTCAAGGCAAACTGTATGTACTGACTTTCCCTCATCCAGAGCCTTGGTGACAGTCTCAAAGAAGTCAACCAGGTTCAACAGGCAAGATCTGCCCTTGATGAATCTGAACTGGGTGGGGCCAAGCGCTTGGAGATTGCCTATGTCCTTGTTTATGAGATCCATAATAATAATATGCTCCATGGCTTTACAAATCAGACTTATCAATTTAATTGGGTGATAGTTTCCAGGATCAGTAGTAGCACCACCTTTGTGCAAGGGGATGACAATGGCGGTTCTCCATTCTGCTGGAATGAAGCCTGTGCTTAGACTGTGGTTGAATATACATATAAAACTCCTATTACACTTCATGAAAGTTCTGGAGAGGGTGATTGTTAAGTGGATACAATAGAGTAGTTCATAGGTTCATAGGTTCACAGGTGTGCACTAGGCTAATGGCCCTGGGGCCTTTACAAGCCTAGCCCATAGGATTACCCTGGCATCATGCCACCTGACCTTAGTTTCCAGTGCCTCTGTCGAGTAAAGCCACTGGAGTGATCCCCGGAGTGAATTTTCTATTTCCCACCCACTCATCAAGATTTCCCTTGAAGAGGGCCAGTGAGGTGCTCTGCTTAACATGTATGGGAAGTCTATTCCATAGCATGGGCAGTCTCTGGGTTATGAACCTGCCCCCCCAGCATATTCTGTTGATTGTGGTAATGAGGTTGAGGTCTCTGGACCATGTGGTGCAGAGGGATTGGGATTTCTTTAGATGTAGCATTTCTAACAGAGCTAGGTCAGACATAGCTTTGTAAGTCAAGCAGAGATCGCCTCTGAGTAGACGATATGAGAGAGAATAGCTGGAGTTTTTTTAGTCTGTCCATACAGGATGAATGTTTAAGGCCTAGGATCCTCTTTGTGAGGTACTTTCCAGTTGTTACAGGTGATTAGTGAGGTACATGCCAAATGGGGCATTGTACTCAATGTAAAATGGGAGATGAGCAGTTCAGATTCAGATTAGGATGCAGCACAGCTGATTGAATGTTTGCAGTGAGACAGATAGTTGAGAAGAAGCTAGAAATGAGGAAAGAGTCCAAGTGGGCATTCCTAGACTTGGAGAAAGCATATAACAAGATCCCAAGAAAGCTGATTTGGGCAGTCCAGTGTTTCTAAGTCCCAGAAACATTGCTAAAATTAGTGTAAGCTATGTACAAGGACCTAATGACTTAAGTATGAACAGTGTTCCATCTCACACAGGAGTTCCCAGTGGGAGTAGGTCTGCATCAAGTTTAAGCTCTGACCCCACTGTTGTTCATAATGGTGATGGACTACATTAGCAAACAGGTCGGGGGGACAGATCAACAAAGTTGCTGTATGTAGACAATGCGACATTACAGGCAGACTCTGAGCAAGAACTTCAACAAATGATAGGAGAATGGAATGCAAAACTGAAGGCATGTAGGATGAAACTGAATACAGATAAGACATTTGTAATGGCAGCAAATGGGAAAAAACAGATGAAGCTGAGAATTGAGATAGAAGGGAAAATAGTGGAATAGGTTAAAAGTTTTGGGGATCTGGGAGGGGTGGTTGAGGAGAAGGGAAGTATGAATGAGGAGGTCATAGCTAGAACCAGAGGGCCTGCAGCCTAATGATACAGAGTGTCAGGTGTAGTATATGACAGAAGAATGCCAAAGAAGTTGAAAAGTAAGGTGCACAAAGCAGTGGTACAACCAATACTACTGTATGGTACAGAGACATAGGCAGTAAAGCCATAGCAGTTGTGGAAGCTAAAGGTGATGGAGATGAAGTTCCTGAAATGGGTGGTAGGATGCACACTGTGGGACTGAGAAAGATATGAGGAAAGAAGATCAGAAGCCAAAGTAGCTCCAGTTGTAGAAAAGGTCAAAAAGAGCAGATCACAGTGGTTCAGGCACATTTGCAGAAAAGAAGACAATGTATTGAAGAAGATTTGGGGCAGACAGGATTAAGGCAAGAGGACAAGAGGCATCCAGAAAAGGGATGGATGGATTGCATGAGAAAAGACCTGCAACAGTCAGGCATGAGTTTTGAAGGTAGGAGAGTGGCATTGCATAGGAAAGAGGTGGCACAGTTGACACAACACCCTGACCCCATGTAGGAAATGGGAAAAAGGGGGTTGAGTATGATGATAATGAATCCATAAAGATGACAGTTCAGTTTCATAAAATACTGAAAAGTATCCTGACACATTAAAAATGTCCCAGTCTTGTTACAGAGCTCCCAAAAACTTCATCTGTGATGCTAATGCATACGAAGAGTGTCATCAGCAATCAACCCCACTAAATGTAACCAGATGAATATTAAAGCAATTACTAAACTGAATCATACTTTGTTTGAAAACTGGAAGCATAAGTTAAGAAATCCCACATATGCAATAAGATACTATCTTGAATAAGTGGGGCCTCAACAATTGAGAAACCAAATTAAAAAGCACTACAAAATGTAAGATGATAAATGTTGTCAGAAATTTGCAAAGAGTGGGAGAAACCGAGAAGGCAGCCAAACAACAGTTGTTAATTCTATATTTCCACACTATATTTTTGTAGCCTAAAAAGAAGAATTATGTATAGTATAATATAATTAGAAAAACATGTACACTGAAAAACACATTAAACAATTGCCCTTTGGTATTTATATTTGTGTAAGATGAAGATCCATTTAAGTCACCAACCTACTAAGCAGATGAATTAATGGTAACATCTTAAAGTATCCTTTTTCTTCAGAGCACAAAATGATAAAAGAGTGGCTTACAATAGCTGCACATAATGAGCATGTTACCTCAGAAAGACAACTACCTCAAAATAAAAATGTGCTGGCACAAATAGACATGACAATATTTGGCTGAGTGTAGGTAAGAAACAGTGCTGCTCAATCCTTGTTGCAAATGCTCAATCCTTGTTGCAAATGCATGAATATTTCTTGAACAGGTGGTGTAAAATACCTAAGTATACGTAAGCCATAGTTTATGGCATGATATTCCTGAAGACTAGTGTTTAGCAACAGAGGTGGTTGTATATTGTCTGGACTTAAGAGTCATATTGTCTTTATAAAGCCATTCTGTGATGCAGAAAATGTTGCATGAAGTTTATCAGGCAATGTACAGGATAAAAAGTTCAGCTAGAAAAAGAACATATATGCAGTGAATGTCAAATAACTAGTAAATTCTTGAAATGTGTAGGTTTAGGCAAAAAATAGCTAAGTGGTCACGTGTAATATAAAGAAATGGGAATTACAGAGGGGAAGGTGGAAAAAAGGGGCATGGATGACATTATTTTGGCTAATATTTTTTTATGAACAAGGAATATGTACTATACAAGAGAAAAAGAAAACTAGAAAATACAGTTAATTATATTTCATCCAGTGAACTGCACATTAGAAGCTTATAGTAAAAGAGAGTACAATATACAAGATGGAAGAAGGAAAATTTATGGAGGGATTTATTTATTATTTATTTTACATTTGTTTACCAGGATGTCAGAGTGTGGAAGAAACATGGTAGAATTTTTTGTTGTTCTGCAAAGAATACAGGGTTGTGGGTTCACATACAATTCTCTATCACTACCTCCCCAGTCTTCATGGGTTTATATGGTTTATATACAATATCTTTAGGTCATAATACAGTTCTCTGTCACTACCTTCCAAACTGTCACCTTCGATCTTCTGACAAGAATCTACTTGACATCTATAAGCTTTACAAAAACTTTGGTCAAAGTTTGGACTTACACTATGCAAAAGTCTGGAATACAATTCCTGTGCCAATCAGGGCAATACACAGTATTCAATAATTTAAGCTGCAACTAAAAAAATTACTGTCTGATTCCTGGCTTTGCTCATGCTGGTCTACTAGCTAAAATGTCAGCTCCTTCTCCTCTAATATCTATATCTATACACACCCTATCTCTCCTTTACCTGTTTTTATTTCTCTTATTCTTACTCTTTTTTGCCTTACTCTTAATCCCACTTTTGCTCTTTATTTTCCCTGTGTCCCATATCTACTCCACTTAACGTCCCTAGCAAATATTTATTTGTCACTTGCCACTACCTTCCTCTCTTCCTCCTTATTCACTATTTGAATGTTCTACTCTGGTGCAGCGGTAGCATTGTCGCCTCACAGCAAGAGGTTCTCCCATTCGATTCTCGGCTGGAGCACCTTCTGTGTGGAGTCTGCATGTCCTCCCCGCGGTCGAGTGGCATTCGAAAGACATGCGTGAATGGGCGTGCCTTTGTTGAAGTTTGGGCGTCGAGCTGACACCTCTGCACCATGAAAATCTACTGTCAATCATTAGCGGACCGGAGTTTCGCTGTGGCGACCCCTAACCGGGAAAAGCCGAAGGAACAACAACTCTGATATTTGCTTTATGAGTGTGCAATAAACTCACACACTTACGACACTAACACATTTCAGTGCTGCATAATGTTATATTTACCTTGTTTTACTGATGGTGTACTATTCTATGTGTTATATGTCTATTGATATTTGTATTAATCTTTATATTTACCATTTATTTTAGTATGACAGTTTTCAACTATGTATATGTATCTGCTCTTGTATTTGTGGAGCTTTTCTCCCTGAACTTGTGCTGAAAATGGATGAAATTATCCAGTCAGACTTTCCCGGTAAACAAATGTCAATAAATAAATAGTTTTATGCACACTGACCAGCAGAAATGATAGTCTTTGAGAAATATACTGCAGAATTGGTAAGTAAGATGAGATACAGTGGTAGTAGCAGTTCTTTTGAGAATATAAGCAGGGCATTGAGGTGGCATATTTTATATTATACAATTCTTCCCCTAAAACGTGCACGCTGATTGGCCAGCCCAATCAGCGTGCCCGTTGTAAATCCCTCAATATACTAATGGAAAAAGGTCCGGCCGCCCGGACTTTTTCCGTTAGTATAAAACACTGTCTCGCTATGTTAAAAGAATTTAACATAGCGACACAGGTTTAAAAAAAGCAAAGGAGATCTCCATTGCTTATTTTAAAGCTGTCTCGCTATGTTAAACCCATTTAACATAGCGAAACAGTAAAAAAAAGCAACGGAGATCTTGCGTTCTCCGTTGCTTTTGCCCACAGCTCTGATGTACTGCGTAGGCATGCGCAGTACATCAGAACTGCCGCAGAATACCAGACAGCTGTGGAAGGGCAGTAAAGAGGCATTATACAATGCCATTATTTAAGAAAAGTAATTATTTCTTTTCTTAAATAATGTCATTAATATAATAATAACCACTTCTGGGTGTGGGTAATGCTGGATTTACCCACGGTTGGCTTTGTTTGGTCCCTCGGGCTTCGCCCTCGGGACCAAACCACGCCAACCATGGGTAAATCCAGCATTACCCACACCCAGAAGTGGGTTATTGCTATAATAAAGACTAGGAGAATCAGGAGGATAGACAGGCTGTCTTGAATTATCTAAGGAGATGGCAGTTATGGAATATTCCACATAATTCATTAATATATATTTTATGGCTTCAAGGAGATGTAATGAAAGAAATTTAAATGAATATTTTATTTGTAACATTTTGGAACAGTTTAATTTTCTTTGCCTGTATTTTATGCTTGGAATATATGATAGGGCATCCTGTTGTATTATCATGATTTTATTTTTCTGATGATACGCTTGTTTTATTAAATATTTCTTACTCTTCTTTGGATTAGTGTTGCTGAATATTTGACAGCTACTTCATCTGCCACTAACTCAGGCAGCTGGGACCTAAGTTTAATATCTCATCTAAAGGATGTCAGCTATGAGAATAGCACCTACATATGCTGCATTGTTAGGTCAGTACTGGAATATGAATCTAAGCATCCTGTGTGAGGAGAGCTCAAAGTTTTCTAACATGAAAGACAAGTGTTCTGTGTGGCTAAATGCCACACAAACACTTTGGTATTCATGATTACCCACCGAATGTTTTTTGTCCGATGGACAGCACATCAGAAAAAAAAAATCAATGAAAGCCACTTTCAATGAAAATTTCAAGCTTATTTGCAGGGGCTAGCCCCCCTGCACCCTCATGTGGGGGAGATCCCCACAGCCCCCAGCTTATATATATTAACTCTGTAGTTACATAGCTGTGGAGAAAGGGCAACACAAAACATTTGCTGAAAGCAGCTTTCATCGATAATTTCTTCACGCTGTTGTCAGTTGGTCAGTGTTTCACATCTCCTCACATTCACACACTTTCCATCTGCTTAGTAAGAACATACAATTAATAAAATGATAAATGCATGGTGTATATAATTTAGTATTTAACTGTCATAGGCAAAACTCATTAAATGTAGCTGCCTCATTTCATGGGTGCCATGAGACGTTTTTAGGCCAAGATTCTAACAAAGCAGTCTGAAGTTGATGGAAGTTGAAGGGCTCAAACCAAAACCTGCAAGATATATCGCATCTGTCGCCCATTATTCTGTATTTGTATAGTATTTCGAGTTTTGCATGCAACATTTCTATTTTATTTGCATGTCATCTGCTGCAAATTAACAGGATATTTGCCAACTGTTACTGTATAAGGATTTTTGCTTATGTGATACACACCTTCAGTCCATAATATATTATTTCTCTTCTGTGAACAGACAGTGCCTTTGTCTTTATTTCTATACATTAGACAGCACTGCCCTTTTTTCCTGTTTTGCCTGATAGTGCCTACCAGTCAAGGCTTATACATCTGCACTATTGTCCCTGGTGATAACCTTCTTAAATTTCTCTACACACAAGGCTTGCCCCTCCTCTCTTAGTGGTTATGCATTTGATAAAGTATAATTTATGCTTGGATAAGTTCTTTGCTGTATTTGATCTAGGACTTGTTAGGGAAGAGTATTGCTGATTTTCCCTTTTCAAACTCCCTTATCAATAGTACATGCACACAGCCTTTATCTATTTGATGTTTCTAAGAGGTGCACAAGTATGTAACTAAGAGCTACATTGCCTACAGAGCACTGAGGTCTTTACTGTCTCATGACAAGACAGAGTCCCTGTCATGAGTTGTTCTGTCTGTGTACTACTGAATTCTGAGATGATGGAAATTGCATGTTCTGCTCTCTTAGCTCATCTGTTTATGCAGTAGTTTGTTCTATCTGTCTGTATATCTCTCTCTCACACACATACAACCCCCCCCACACACACACACACACAAACACATGCACATTAAGTTGTCTTACCCCTTAGGCTACCTTGCTGAAATCTTTAGGTCAGCAGATACATAATGTAGTATTAGTATGTAAGGCTGCTTGCTTCAGAGAAAGCAACAATAAATGTGTTTTTTAAGTGGCAGTATACCGCTTCCCTGTTGAGAATGTGACACTGCCTGTCCGTCAGTTTGACTGATATTCAAACTGAAGGGCTCAGAAGACAAATAGATGGGAGTGTCTGTCTCTGCAGGTTGAACAGCTGCTGATTAGAATGGGATCAATACCAACCATTTTTCATAGGGAGTTTTTTCCACTGGAGGCAATTGTTTTGCTATTAGTACAAGCAGCACAAATGTTGGCCCCCTGCTGTTTTCATGGCCAAGGGGCTTGTTTGGAGCTTTTGAACATTTATTGAGGGGGCTCAGCAACAGTGACACATGGTGACAACATATCAATAGCTTAAATTAAGCAGTAATTCTTAAGGCAGGGTGGGCAAACAGAAGGTACAAATGCATGTGCATTCATACACATACACACACACACACACACACACACACACACACACACACACACACACACACACACACACACACACACACACTTTTGCATATTTTAAACATTATTAAACTGAAGGAATGAACAAATCTGTTAGATTATTGACTTGAGACATCCATAACTAGGCATACAAGACATGCATTCTCAGTTATGAATGGTGTAACACAAATATATGTGTAAACACAGTGCCTGAAAATGTTCAGGCAATGAAGTTTATAAATGAGCAGAATTTTGCATGAGTCAGCTGAGATGTGTACCTGTGAGTCAGAAAGTTGTGCGTTCTCATAGCTTTCTGGTATAGTTATCGTGTCTTAAAAGCTGTCACCTAGCCTTGACACAAAAGGAATGCAAAGCTGCCTTGACTGGGGTGGTGGTGTGGAGGGGCTACTGTTTTTCTTATTACTTGTTGAAAGAAGTGTCTTCCTGATTCTGGTACCATTCTGATTATTGCCTTGGTGGACTTGAAAGTTTTTTTCCTTGAAACATGGTTTAGCATTGTCATAACTCTCAACTGTCAGATTTTCACAGAATGTCAAGATTTTTGCCTCATGTTCTTGGTCCGTTTCTCATAAAAATTGTGGTTTTCTGGCAAAAAACTGAGCACTGAAGTAAATAAATAATGACACACATTTGAGTTTCAGACTTCATATCCTTCAGGAGATGCATGTTAATACAAATCATGTTTTTCTATCAACTAAGTTTATTAGAGCAATATTTATAATTTGTCCCTCTTGTTGGGCCTTTGTGCCCCCATTATTGTTCAGATTTCTTGTTCTAAGAGGTTGAGAGGTATGAGCATTGTCCTTCCTGTAGCAGGAAAAATTAAAATAGATTTGAAATTCTGTCTTTGAGCATATATAGACACATATTTAAAATAACTTTAGAGAGTATATGCCATCTGCATGTCCTCCTTGTGTTTTCATGGGTTGCCTCTGGGAGCTCCAGTTTCCTCCCATGCCCCAAAGACATGCAGTAGGTGGATTGGGCACTCCAAACTGTCGATAGGTGTGAATGTGTGTGTGAGTATGATGTGTGGAAGAACTATTGTGACAGGGATAGCCACCCAGCAGTGTAAACCTTGGCTCTAGATGATTGTAACAGTTTAAGAGACAACCCGACTCCATGTGCAAAAATGGGAAAAAGGGGTTGTAGATGGATGCCATATAAATGCCCTCCTCTTTTTATTCTTCAGATATATATATATATATATATATATATATATATATATATATATATATATATATATATATATATATATATGGATCTACCTGACTACGTCGAAACGTCAGAAGAGCGAAAACGACTTCACCGACGCCAGAAGATCGACAAGGCAGAAGACCAAAGGAGGAAGACACCAACGCTGAGAACACTGAGATGGGGAAAGGATTTGTAAGTATGCGGTAGTGATGGACGTTAGGGTGTGAGTAAGGTAAGTGTGCGATGTTGACGGTGTGTAGGGATAGGGGTGGGATAAGTGAGTTAGGGTTAGGGCGCGGGTTAGGTAAGGGTGCGAGTAAGGTAAGTGTGCGATGTTGGCGGTCTGTAGGGATAGGGGTGGGATAAGTGAGTTAGGGTTAGGGCACGGGTTAGGTAAGGGTGCGAGTAAGGTAAGTGTGCGATGTTGGCGGTCTGTAGGGATAGGGGTGGGATAAGTGAGTTAGGGTTAGGGCATGGGTTAGGTAAGGGTGCAGTAGTGATAGTTTTTGGGTTAGGGGCGGGTTAAGTGAGTTAGGGTTAGGGCGCGGGTTAGGTGAGTGTGCGATAGTGATGGACCTTAAGGTAAGGGTTTGGGTTAGGGTTGTAGATAGTTGTGTATGTATGGGTTAGTGTTGGTTTGTAAGGATTTTGGTGTGCTTGTGTTGTGTGTGTGGGTTTTGGATAGGGGATTTGTTTTGTTTGTTGTTATGATGTGTCGAGTGTATGAGGTGTCGTGTTTGTGAACTGTCGATTATGTGGTGTCGGTGAAGTCGTTTTCGCTCTTTTGAAGGTTCGATGTAGTCAGGTAGATCCATATATATATATAAACTAAGATATGCATATTTGAACTTTGTGTGTGTGTGTGTGTGTGTGTGTGTGTGTGTGTGTGCGTGCGTGTGCGCGTGCGAGCATGCGTGTGTGTGCATGTGCGCATGTGCATGTGTGTGTGTATGTGTGTGTGTATATATATATATATATATATATATATATATATATATATGTGTGTGTGTGTGTGTGTGTGTGTGTGTGTGTGTGTGTGTGTGCATGTGCGTGTGTGTGTGTGCGTGTGTGTGTGCGTGCGTGCGTGCCTGTCTGTCTGTCTGTGTTTGTGTGTATGTGTGCTGGGGTTAAGCTTCACCCTGACAAACGCATGACACTGCCTTGCTTTCCTCCAAATAGTTTTACACTAAATTTGATTCTTAATACATTCATTTTAATGGACAGCTAACAGATGCAGAGAATACAGTTCAGTAAGGGAGGAAGTGGATGCAGTTTATGAGCCATCTTAATGAAAAGCAGAAGAAATGTGTCTGCATATAAATTATATGCACAGTGCTAACTTAGCTTAGCTAGCAAGGTAGAAAGGATGAGTTCTATTTATAAATAAAGCTGCATACAGAATACTAAAGACAGTGGCAGATTTATATGTACTTAAGTACATAATCTTTTTTGGCAGTCTCAGCACTGGCACAGTGGTCAGTATTACCTCACAGCAAGTGGTTCTCTGGTTTGATTCTCAGCTGGGGTACCTTCTGTGTGGAATCTCCATGTCCTCCCTGCATTTGTGAGGGTTTTCTCTGGGTGCTCTGGTTTCCTCCCACATTTCAAAAATATGTTTCTCCCTGGGCCTCGGGTGAAAATGGGCTCTGTCCCACTCAGGCTTTTCTGGTAAACAAATGTTAAACTGATGAGTTCTTTATTGTCATTGCACAAGTACAATGAAGTTTGTAGCAATCCTAAGGTGCATTCACATATAATAAATGTGATTAAATAAAAGAAAGTACAATACAATACAATAAGATATAATACGATAAACAACTAAACTATTGCACTTGGGTATATTACACATGAAAGGATAAACATATACCTTATAGTGCAAAATGACTATTATTTGTACTGGTCAAAATCACTCAATGTGACTGTTTACCATTATTCAGTTCTTATATGGCTCTGGGATAAAAACTGTTCTTAAGTCTGTTTGTCTGTGATGGAATGGACCTGAACCATCTACCAGAAGGCAGCAAGTCAAACAGGTGATGTTCAGTGTGTGGAGGGTCTTTCAAGAGGTTGGCTACCCTGCTGTGGCAGCGAGAGCTGAAAAGTTTTTCAAATGAGGGCAGTGTGTAGCCAATGATTTTTTGAGCAGAGTTGCTGATCCTTTGAAGGGCCTTCCTGTCTGCCGCTGAGCTGTTGGCATACCATGTGGAAATGCAGTATGTCAGCACACTTTCAATGAAACAGTGGTAAAAAGCAGCGTCACCTATAGGTTGTTTTTCCTGAGGATCCTCAGAAAATGGAGTATTTGCTGTGTCTTCTTGACTGTCTCTGTGGTGTTTATGGACCAAGCGAGAGCATCTGTCACACTTATACCCGGAAACCTGAAGACAGGAATCCTTTCCACACAGTCTGAATTGATAGGTATTGGGCTGTGATCTGCATTATGCCTCAGGAAATCTATTATGTTTTGGCAGAGTTTAGGGCAAGGTTGTTCTTGATACAACATGCTGTCAGTCTTTGGACTTCACCTCTATAAGCTGTCTCATCTCCTCCTGAGATAAGTCCAACCACTATCATGTCAACCGCAGATGTAATGATGGTATTAGTATAATAAGAAAAGACACAGTTATGGGTGTAAAGAGTATACAGAAAAGGGCTCAACACACAGCCTTATGGGACTCCGGTGTTGAGTATGAGAGTGGAGGAGAAGTAGGGGCAGAATCTAACAATCTGAGGACTGTTAGTCAAAGCATTTTTAATCTAGCAGCAGGCAGATTGTGTATTTCCTAAACCAGCGAGTTTAGCGACCAGTCTATCCAGGATAACTGTATTAAACGCTGAAATAAAGTCTACAAAGAGTATCCTCACATAACTCCCATGCTGCTCAAATATCATCAACATATCAAATGAGTAACCAGGGGAAAAATATACTGGACAAGGCCTTCTCAAATAGCAAGGATGGCTATAGGGCAAAACAACTGCCTCATTTAGGCCAGTCGGATCATTTACCCATACTCTTCACTCCAGCATATACTCATATACAGCATATATATACAGCATATACAGAAAAGATCAAATTATCACAAAGTCTTGCAGCTACAGGATTGCTTCAAAAGAACTAACTGGGACATTTTTGAGGATCAGGATTTGGAAGTGTACACATCAACTGCACTCTGCTACATAATAATCTGTGTTGACAATGTCACTGTCAGCAAACACATTCATGTGTACCCTAATCAGAAGCCATTTACAAGATGGCTAGAGCCAACCTAAAGAAAGACATCCGAGAGGCTAAAGTGGTCTGTAGAGAGGTCTATAAAAGGAAGATAGAGGATCACTTTACCAACAAGGTCCCACAATAACTATGGAAAGGGTATCAAGCACATTACTAACCATAATACCAGTAACTGTATGGTTGTTGATGTAGATGCCTCGATGACAGAGGAACTTAATTATTTCCTTGCACGCTTTGAGGTGGAAACAGCAGAGACAGTCATGCCTAGGCCCCAGATGATAGGCCATAGCAGTCTAATGTCATGGTCTATATTAGATCAGCAAACACTTAAAAAAGTGAATGCTGGTTGATCAAACTTATGTGAGCAAAAGATTAAAATATCGAAGCAGACTGTGTGGTTAAAATCACCAGCTATGATACGAACAGCTTCAGGATGGATGTTTTGCTGCAAATTAATGATGGCAAACAGGTACCTAGAGCTGTGGTAGCATTAGCATCTGGTGGAATGTAAACAGCTGTAATTATAACAGCAGTAAACTCCCAAGGTAAATAAAAGGGCCTGCAGTTAATTGTAAAATACTCCAAATCAGGAGAGCAGTGACAATCTATGATCCTTGTGTTGGTACAACAGCTGTTATGCATGTAGATGCAAAGCCCCCAACCTTTGCTCTTACTGCAGTCTTAATTTCTGTCCTACTAAAACACTGTATGGTCTGCCAGCTCAATGGCTACATCTGGTATACACGAGTGTAGCCATGTCTCTGTAAATAATAAAATGTATCAATCTCTTATAAGTTTGTTCTCAGAAATCTGTAGATGTAATTCATCCATTTTGTTTGTGATAGATCTGGCATTCTCAAGAAATATGCTGGGAAAACATGCTTTCTGAAGATGATTCCTTAGCCTAGCAAGTAGGCTGGATCGACAGCCACACTTTTGATTTCTGTGTCTTCTCCACCTACGTTGCTTGCCTGAGCTGACAACAATCCATGGAGAACCTAGTATCCGTGCTGTTTCCTCTGGTATATCACGTGAGTGTAAGAATTCATTTGTATCAGCCTGACTGTGCTGAAATCCAATTTTCAAGAGATCTTGCCGACTATACTTAAGATCAGCCTGTCTGAACTTAATAATAAAGAACATACATATAAGCACAAAAAACAAGCACTGAGAGGGAGATTATAGAGCTGTTCTACTGTGTGTGCAAGTATGAAGCTATGCATGCGATATAAAGCAAGCCTGTTGTTCTTCTCATCTGCATTTTCAGCTGGTCAGGCTGAAATAGTGACCCTTATATGTATGCTTCACACTTTGTTCCTTTCTCAGGTAAATCAATGTATTCAGAATGCCATTTTATTTATTTGTTTATTTGTTTATGTATTTATTTATTATTTGCTTGGTTGAAGTGCCCTTTAATTATAAAAATATTGCTTTATGTATGCATTAGGCACTGTTTTTATGAAGTGATTTTTCCTTTGGAACTTTTCTCCTAAGGCTTTCACTGCAAATGGGCCCTAGTGCTGTCAGACATCACAGACAGCAACACATAAATAAATATATAACTGGAATTCAGCATTCACTTTCCAGACAACTATGATTTTCTAACTCCTTCCTGTTGGATGTTAATACGGTTGACAGCAAACATGGAGACTCCCTTTTTACCATTTCAGTAGCAAGTCTGTGGCACTAGCATTCCACAGCACTGCTACTGACATTTCACTCAAGTCCTTCCTCCATTGTTTTTCTGTTTTGTTTTACAGTTGAGGATGCAGTCTGATGTATAGCTTTAAATTTACAGCACTAGGAAAGGAGGTGGGGTAGCTGTCCTATATAAAACTACACTACAGATGACCAACGTGGCCCAGCAAACAACCCGAGGTGATAATGCTGAAATTCTCTTAACTAAGCTTCATATTAACAAAGACAGATGTATAAATATTGTCTGTATTTATATACCTCCAGGAAATAATACAAGTACCTCAGAAGATATTCTATACTGGCTGTGATGTAAATACCCCCAAGAAACCATTGTTCTTGGGGATTTCAACATAGATTGGAACTCCTGTTCCACTGAACCCCCTTCTGTCCATGTTACCTATACGAATTTACACAGGTCATATCCTCACCCACTAGGATCAGTAAATCCAACAAGAAAGGAAGTACCGTAGATTGGATACTCATTAACACTCATCCCCAAATGTACAAGGCTGGCACCCTGCCAGACGACATTAGTGATCACTCCCTTACCTATATAATCAGACACAAGGCTAACATACCTAACCAACCCACTTATAAAACAATAAGGACATTAAGAATTTCATCCCCACTAATTTCCAAAACGATCTCAAATTATGCAATTGGTCAATCCTTAAGCATTTACCATTCAATGAAGCTGTAACACACTTTAATGCCAAATTCCTAACCGTCCTTAATACCTACGCACCAGAACATTGTATTAGAACCAGAACAAAAGTTGTCCCATGGCTCTCAAAAGAAACCAGACAAAAAATGTTACTTAGAAATAAGGCATGGGTAAGTTGGCATGCCACAAAAGCCCCCATAGATCAACTTATAGACAGCTCAGGAATAACACAAAAAAATTCATTATGCTTGACAAAAAAAGCTATTACTGTCATCTACAACAGAAACACCAAAATCAACCTCAAAAGTTCTGGGCAAGTATAAATAAACTCCTTCACCCTGGATGATCCACTAATCCAACCCCCTCGGCTATTAATCAAAAAACATCTGAGGAAGTAATATCTTCTTCATAGAAACCATTCAGTATCTAGCAAGCCAACTGTCTCCCAGTAGCCCGAATCCAATTGATAGTTTACCCAGTTCCCAACTCTCCTTTAACATTCAACCATTTTCCACATCACTTAAGAAATTAAAGCCAACCACCCTATTTGTGGAGCTCCTCCTTGCAGAGTATCTACAAAAAGCTGCAGATGTCATTGCATATCCCATCTCCATTCTAATCAATAGGACCATATCTGAGGCTTCTATCCCCTCCATCTGGAAGATATCCCACGTTATCCGACTCCATAAAGGAGGCAGCTCCACTGAACTATCGAATTGCAGACCCATAGCTATTTTGTCACCCCTTGCTAAAATTATGGAGAAATGTATCCACAAACAACTCATGAACTTTCTTATCCAGAACAATCTCTTCGCTAACTCTCAGCATGGCTTTAGACCACACCACAGCACTACCTCAGCCCTCCTCTCCTTTGCTAATGTCATAAATGTCATAAACCAAAATAGAAACAATAATAAAATATCCTCAGCTCTCTTTCTTGATCTTTCCAAGACTTTCAATATAGTTAACCACCAACTCCTCATTCACACACTGAAAACCATTGCCTTAGATAACCAGACTATCAATTGGTTCCAATCATATTTGAGTGGTAGACAACAGGCTGTCCTATGGCAGGACAAACTATCTACCCTCCTACCTATCACTCTTGGAGTCCCACAGGGATCCATATTAGGACCCCTTCTATTTTATATCTTTATTAATGATCTGTATAAGGTCATCCCAGATGCAACCTATATACAATATGTAGATGATTCCACTTTAATATGCTCAGCCACCTCCTCCACGGACCTGCAAACTCTATCCCAAGATATGTTTAATACAGTAGAAAACTGGCTCCTTAACCATCAGCTAATGTTAAATCCTAATAAAATGAAACTGCTACTTTTCTTTCCCACTAGTAGGTTCTCTGCGCCCACCGTTACTATAAAATCTAACAACAGTGCCATTATTTCTCCTGATCCCTCAACTAAACTCTTGGGTATAATTGTTGATAATAACCTTAAGTTTGACTTGCATATTAATCAAACCATCAAAACAGTTAATAAAAAACTTGGCTCACTATACAAGATTAAACCTTTCCTAACACCCTTAGCTAGAACTGTTATAGACCAGACACATCTACTCTCCACCCTCCTTTATGCCTCCCCTTTATTCACAAACCTGAATAAAACTAACCTTAACAAACTTTCATGTTGCTATACTCACATTGCTAGATTTGCCACTGGTGCAGCCTACAGAACACATCACTGCCTTAACCTAAATTCTATAGGCTGGCTTGAACTGCTTAGTCTTCTCCAAGTCAAGCAACTAATTGTTGCATATAAGGTACTCTACCAACCTGAAAATACACCCACGCTGTAAAACCTTATTACCCCATACAGTAACCTCAGGGCACTACGCTCATCGTACAGACTCTTAGTGCAAACATTCAAGACTAACAACCTAGCTGGTGACACTCTGTTTGCCAACTCAGTGGGCAAAACTTGGAATTCACTGTCTAGTGATCTTACTTTAAAACTCTCACTAACCCAATTCAAAAAAAGTCTAACACAATACTTTAAAACACACTTGTTCTGTCCTTGTGCCAAGCCTGACTAACTCCATCCTACAACCATGTGCTAATAGACGGCTTCTTGCTCTACTTTGACTTCATCCTATCTGTTTGCCAATAACCTACCAGCCTGTACTAATTTATGATAATAACCTTCCAGCTTGTATTAATATGTGACAGTCGTTTTGACTAATGTCTACTTAGTGAATGGAATACTGTACTGAATTGATATACTGTTATTTGCATATATATATATATATATATATATATATATATATATATATATATATATATATATAAAACAATAATTTTTGTATGCTATGTCTGGAGCTTTTCCCCCCGGGCCTGGGCTGAAAATAGATCTGTATCCAGTCGCACTATCCCAGTCAACAAATGTAAAACAAAATAAATAAATAAATAAAAATAAGATAAACACTGGGGTCAGAATCATTTCAAATATAGCGTATACCTCATAAGGCTGGTACATAAAATAATGCACATCGATGTCTAAATCCAGACCAAGAGAGAGAGATGAGAACTAGAAAAGCAGAAAAAATCTGTATCTGTGTACCAAGCATGCGGCTGGTGCTAACTATATATGTAGATGAGTTAAATACCATGAATAAGACTGCCAATGCAATTCAGAGGCAGACAGCTTGTAAACAATGGCTTCATGTAGCAGTGGAGTTACAGTGCATATGTCTTCTATAAGAATGCTGAAGAATCAGTACCCTGTGACCCCAGATAGCCTCTGAAACAGATACAGACTCATTCGCACACACCATACACACATATTCGGAAGACACACACACCACAGCAATGCATATATATGCACATACAGATACCATGCACAGAAACACACTGACCCACTTATCAGACAAAACAGTAATGAATTCCTAAGTAGTACATATACACACAAAAGCAATGAATATACATACATACACAGGACAACAATGGATATATATATATATATATATATATATATATATATATATATATATATATATATGCGTTAATAAACTTATTAACAAATACACACATTATAACAATGGACACTTATGTGCATGCATACACATAAACAGAGACAAGCACACACACACACACACACACACACACACACACACACACACACACACACATACACATAAGCAGAAACATGCACACACACACACACACACACACACACACACACACACACACACACACACACACACACACACACACACACACACACACACACACACACACACACACACACACACACACACACACACACACACACACACACACACACAAATACACATAAGCAGAGACATGCGCACACAAACACACACGCGCAAACACACACATATGCATACAAATACACAGAGTAACATCAATAGAAACATGTGTATACAAATACATAGATGCAGTGTGAACACGTAGGACAGCAATGGATACATATGTGTCTACACACAAACAACACATATGTGCATGCATATGTGCATATATAAATATATATATATATATATATATATATATATATATATAAGCATACAAGTCAGCAATGGATACTTATGCATACATATATACAGATGTACAAATAGACACAACAGCTATGGATACTGTCACTCTACAACTTTGGACACAATAGAGGAGTCTTTGTGGGTTCTGTTCAAGCAGCTTTATTTTATACAAACACATCACGATAGAAGTTTATCAACTTTAACTTAAGTAACTTATATACAAATTAACGACTGCAATCATACATGCTCACTCTATGGCTGCACTCTCAAAATGGCACTAGGAATAGCACGCGCCTGACATTTATATATGCATGCTCCATCTTTGATAAGCTTCTTAAAGACACAGCACACAGCACTTACACTCTGAATTACATCCTTCCTCTCTGAAAAATAGAACATGTAATGTTATGAATCTATTTGGCATGCAGATATAACAGGTAGTTCTTTATCATGCATTTATACAAGACTAAGTACATATAACACAGTTAAGTCTATGTTGTTGCATATTTCACATTGGGCCTGGATATTCTACCATATCGTGTCACATAAAACTGGGAAGTGGGTTTAACAACTGGAGCTGTCTCTACAAAATCTTCAACCTTGGAAGTATTTGGAACATCTTCAGAAATGGAATCAGGCTGGAACACACTCTGGGATAGGAACAACGTTTGGTTTGCTCTGAGATCTAGAGTCTGTATCACAGGAACAATGCTGCTATGATGATGATTCTGGTGCAGGAAGAACATGTCTGCAATTTCTCCTGTACTCCATACCCTCAGATTCTACTAGGTAGGATCCTGGCTCAGCACATATACCTGTAACTTGACCAATCTGGTCGAAACCTTTCGCTGTTTATATTCTTACTGTGTCTTCTTCCCTCAACGGATGAAGAAATCTGCTCGATTTATCATAAGTAGAATTCTGGATAGAATGCTTCCTGAATATTTGAGCCTTGATGGTTTTATTGTTCTTAACTTTAGGCCTCAATAAACTGGAACTAATAGGTAGCATAGTTCTGGTTTGCCTGGAAAGATGTCTTTGAGCAAGAAAGCCAAGAATATCATCACAGGGTATGTTTCTGAGATTAAGCAAATTCAAAAAGACATCGGTATTGTCATGCTTTGACCTTTCGAGTAATTGCTTTGCTCTCTGCACTGCACGTTCAGCTAGACTATTTGACTGTGGATATTCAGCACTGCTAGTAACATGTACAAAGTCCCATTCTCTTGCAAATTTCTGAAACAACTGACTAGTAAATTGAGTACCATTGTCAGAAATAACTTTGTGTGGACTACCATGGACAGAGAAATGATATTTTAACTGTGTAATAACAGCAATGGATGTTAGGTTAGGTAATAGATCAACCTCAAACCAATTTGAATAAGAGTTTACCAATACTAAGTAGTGTTGATTGTTCCACTCAAAGATATCAGTGGCTACTGTTGACCAGGGTAGTTCAGGAAATGGACTTAGCTGAAGTGGTTCACTCTGCAAATGTGGTCTAGTACTATTGCATACTGAACAAAAATAAAGTACTTTATCAATATCTTTCAGTAATGAAGGCCAAAATACTAACTCTCTTGCTCTTCTTTTAGTGGATGCGGAACAAGGGTGACCAAAATGCAAAATCTGGATATATTCTTGTTGTAAGGAAGCAGGGCCAACAATTTTAAGACTTGGAAAAAAATGCCATCTTCCATCAACATTTCATCTCTGTAAGGAAAGTAGGTTTGCACTTCAGTTGATACACTTGATTGCTTTGACGGCCATCCATCATTAATGCAGTGATTGAGATTTTGCAAAATTGGATCAGTCTTTGTGTGATCTCTTACTCATCAAGCCTAGCGGTAGAAAAATTATGCACTGCCATCACATCAAAGTCAAAATTCTCTGCGTCAAGCTGTTCTGTTATATTTCTGGGCGATCTGGATGTGGTATAAGCCAGATAGAGCAGTTTGCCTTTCGTATAGACCATTTTGAAGTTGTACTTTTGCAACTTGAGCATCATTCTTTGTAATGCCACTGGTACTGAATGCATAGCCTTCTTTAGAACAATAAGTAGAGGCTGGTGATCAGTTTCAATCTGAATAGCTCGACCATAAATATAATCATGAAACTTGGAACATGCAAATACTATTGCCAAACGTTCTTTCTCAATTTGAGCATACTGCATCTCAGATTGGGTAAGTGTTCTAGATGCATAGGCTACTGGTCTGTCCTCTTGAAGTATAGCTGCACAAAGACCAAATTTTGAAAAATCACAGGAAAGAGTGACTGGTTTGTTCACATCATAGTATCTTAATGTAGGTGGGGTGGCAATTTTCTGCTTAAGGTTTTCAAATGCTTTTTGGTGCTGTTCTTACCAAGACAATGCAAGATTTTTGTGCATCATCTCTCTTAAAGGTGCTGTCAACTCTCTGAAGAATGGTATAAACTTACCTAAATAGATGACCATGCCTAAGAAGTGTGATCTCTTAACTCATCAAGCCTAGTGGTAGAAAAATTATGCACTGCCATCACATCAAAGTCAGAATTCTCTGCGTCAAGCTGTTCCGTCATATTTCTAGGCGATCTGGATGTGGTAGTTGTGATGTGTCCCTTTTTGGACCTCTGTCTCACCATTATTTGTCATAAAACTGCCTTCTACCTAAACTCACTATGTAATTAATCTCCACCTATAATCTCTCTAGCCCCCTTTAGACCCACACTCTATTTCACGGGGGTCCTACTAGACGGCACCCTCCTGAATAACCATAGTCTTTACTTGTGCATAACCTATATCCTTTCCCCCTAGAGACCTAAGCTCCAACCTCATCACTTACTAACAGACCCTAATAACAGGGCTTTTACTGCTCATATATTTGTGAAATTAAATAAAGTGTATTAGCTACTAGTATCTGTAACTTTTTATGCTATGATTGTTCATCATGATGTCTATGTATTGTTGCTGTTGTTTCTGTTTTTCTTCTGTCTTTCTTAAATGTGGAGCTTTTCTCCCCAGGTCTCTGCTGAAAAGGGATATGTATCCAGTCGGACTAACCCGGTAAACAAATGTAAAATAAGTAAAATAAAAATAAATAAATAAGAAACCCTATAGAGCATGAACATTGGTGCTGACATCTCAAGAATAGCTGCTTGCTTGGTCAGGTCCATAGCTCTCAACTGTGCAGATTTTTGCAAAATGTCCAGATTTTTTACTAATATTTTCTCATAAAATTGTAGTTTTCTGGCAAATCACTTTTAAATCATTGAGGACTGAAGTCAGGAAATAATGGTAGACATTTGTTTTCAGACTTCATATCCTTCAGAAAATTCATGCTAATGCAAAACCTGTTATTCTATCAACTTTCTAAGTTTGTAAGAGCAATATTTTAAAAGTGTCCCTTTTTGGACCTCTGTCTCACCATTATTTGTGGCTTTGTCCAGATTTCCTGCTCTAAGAGGTTGAGAGGTATGATCGGGTCTGGTCTCAAGCCAGTACTGGTAAATAAATCACCTACATATGTAACTTCTGGAAGTCTGAATTTGCACTTCAGAGGATTGAGCTTTAAGTTTACTTCATGTGCTCTGTCTAGAACTTTCTTTAGGTTTCTGTCATGCTCTGCTTCACCATTGCCTCCAACCAATAAATCATCTACTATTATGGCACAAGGATAACCAGAAAAAAATTTCTCTGTTGCACGCTGAAAGACCTCACTTGCAGAATTTATTCCAAATGACATCCTTAGGAATCTGTATCTGCCAAACAGAGTATGACAAAGGGAAGTACTGCCAGCCCAGCTATCTGGAATTTTGTAAGTAATTCTATGTCATTTTTGAATATTAATATGACTTATATATAAGTGTGACAGAAGGAGATACTGCCAATCAAGGTATCTGGAATTTTATAAGTGGTTATGTGTCATTTGTGAATGCCAACATGCTTCATGTAAGATGCTTGTGCTACAACTGTGTTAGAACTGTATATGTACTGAGCTAAAAATGTAACCACAGCATGCCCTGCTGGCTTAGAACAGAAATCTATAAACTATTGTAATTGTGCAATTGTATATGTTTAAGAGTGGAAACTAAAACATAGAGGGTTAACTTGCAAAACTTCAAGAAAATAGTTGAAATTAAATTGTTTTATGATTGTGCTATAAATGTTGGAGACAGGATGTCTAAACTAGGGGACTCTGTGTTGTTTTGTAAACGTTTTATTGTTTTATGTCTTCTAGCAGTTGCAAACATCTGAAGGCTATGCATTTTCACAGAGAGATGTTAAATGTGAGTAGTTTCTAAAAATGGGGGTTTTAGCTTGGGAACTGAAGTCAGGTGACAAAAAGTGATATCATCCAGGCTAACCCAGCAATAATATTTGATATTAATTTAAGAATTGTCTGAGAGAGAAGGGGCATTTTGTATTTTGTTTTTGACCTAACAAGAACATCTATTCATCACTTCTCCCTGCTTGTTGTTCTGTAAGTAAGTTTTTAGGGCATAATAACTTTTTTTAGATTTAGATAGGGATATAGTAAAGTATAGCTTAGATGTTTTCTTTCTTTATTTGAGACTGCCCTCCAATGTTGTTTTAAATATTTCCTGTGATTATGAACTCTGATGTAACTGATTACTTACTGACTATTGTCTTGTTCTTTTATTATTTATTATTAAATATATTTAAACCTTTCAATTGTGGCTGGTCTGTTTAGAGATATCTAAGCTCTTAGGCTACTTGCATATCTATTTGGTGGCACTGTACAGGCCACTCCTATTAGCCTGGTTATTGGTCAAATACCATTTAGATTAATAGTAACATTACACAGTAGGATTGGGTACCCTTTGGTAAGGGCCTTAAAGTAGCTGATAAAGAGTGGCTGGTGGCAGTCAGAACTACCTCATAGTCTGAGCAGAAGGGGACATAGCTAGTAAATCTATGCCAGCCTTTCCCAGGAGTGTGTGTGTGTGTGTGTGTGTGTGTGTGTGTGTGTGTGTGTGTGTGTGTGTTTATATATAAATCAAATCTTAAAGACAGTGTGTGTGTCAGCTATTTGGGCAGGGACACAAAGCACTGGTTGGACAGAGAGGGTACTGGAGATCTTGGTTTGGCCACTCAGCTGAGATCTCAACCCTATAGCTGTGCCAGTGGGGAGTCTTATTGGGAATCTGGTGAAAGAGGGAGAAACCAGCCCCAAACAGGCTGCAATCTCTGTGTGTTCTTAAGGGAAATTGCACCTTACTGTGTGTGTACTTGTCATCCTATCAGTGTCTACATCCCCCCCACAGTTGCCAGTAGTGAGGATTGAGGCTCCTTGATTACTGGGCCAGTGCAGGGACATCACACGGAGTACCAAAAGTGGTTAGTAATGAGGATTTGTCATCAAGCATCACTTGCCAAAATGAACTCTTTGCATCCAAGACAGAAAAAACAGTGGCATTTAGTATTAGGGCTGCAACTTCTTCGACTATGCACATTGGATGATATGGTCTATTCAATGCTTTGTTCAAATTTCTTGGGTCAGTACATATTCTGATTTCATCTGCGCCATTTCTGTGAGCTGCCTTAACTTTATCCTGCATAGCTATCAGAATTATTCTTGTTGGTCTGACTACTTGAGTGACCTCTGGGTCTAACTTCATGGAATATACAACTGGAAATTTTCCCAACTTGTCATTGAAAAAATCAGCATACTCTAAGAAGATGGCTTCAGAAAAATTTGAACTAGGAGATGCACTTATGTTATGAACTTCTTTGGTAAAAGAAAGCAGATTCATTCTCAAGCTATCTCTGAGACCCAATAAAGACTGTACAGGTCCTCGACAATATAGAATAACAAGTTGTAACATTTCTTGGCCAAATAACATGAAATCATTGCTGAGTCTTCGGTCTGAATTTCTTCACCTTCATAAGCAACAAGTTTCGCACAACTGGCCACATTGAGTTCATTAGTTCTAACTTTAGCAAATGTGTCTGCTGATATAATGAACCAGTGTCTGCTTTAAGCTCTCTGGATTCACAATTGATCCAGACAGTACAAAACACTTCACTCTTTGCCAATAAATTCACTGCATCAACTCTTTCACCAATTACTGATGCACCATCCACACAGAAAGCTGACTGTTGTGCCCCTACTTCATCAACCTTTTTTGTGTGACCCTTCTTTACAACTGTGTGAGGTTTTGATTTGATTTGTTGACAGAATGCTAAGCATTTCTCTCTTTTAGATTCATGATGTGCACCACAATTGCAACAATTAACAATAAACCTAGACTTGGGTTTTGCTGATTCATGCTTGTACTGCACTGAGAAACATGCTCCTTTAACTGAACTAGTCTTAGAGAACTTGCTGGAAAGCTAAGTGGTTTCTCTGGTGAGCCAGCAGGGGCCGTGGCTGCCATGTGCTCAGGCCTAATTCTGTTTGCAACGTATTGCATGCTATCTACATTTGCTCTGGAGCCTGCTGAACCCATGCTCTTGTCACTTGCAAGCATACTTGTGTGTTTTCTGTCACTTCATGGATTTGACAAATCTCTATGGTTTTACTCAATGTTAAATCATTATCACGAAGCAATATTTTTCTCACAGTAACATTATTAATACCACACACGATCCTGTCCTTTATTAACTCATCTTTTAAGTCACCAAACTGACACATTTTAGCTTTGTTTCTCAGGTCAGTTATATAAGCTGCAAAAGTCTCCCCTAGTTTCTGATCTCTCATGTAAAACAAATGTCTCTCTAATGTAATATTTGTCTGGGGGTTACACATTTCTCTGAACTTGCTCTTCAAACACTCGAGGTCTTCCCTTGACTCAGCCTGTACAACAATATGATGGTTTTCACTTTCTCCTTCATATACTGCTGGTGCATACACAAATGAACGCTCTCTTTCTATGGCCTCTGACCCAGCTAGGTTTAGCAAAATGAATGCCCTGGTCCGTGCATCTTTATCTGAATAAGCTGCTTGTATAAAAATATACCATGCTCAAATATTCTCCAATTCTCTGCAATATTCTGATCAAATCCAAGAGGTAAGGGCTTTCAAAATCCATCTGCCATATCAACACATACCAGTGAAGGGTTTTGCAAATATGCACGAACACATACACATATGCCAGAAATTTATGCCATTATGTGTAACTTTGCCCAGTAGCACAACAAGCCTCTGTATAACTGACCTTTGCAAAATAAGTCTCTCTCAGGCACTGTAATACTCTTGAAATTACTGTACTGCAAGAAATCACCTCTTATCAGTGTGAGAAACATATCAAATAACTGCATGATGCTCTGTGTAACTTGTCTTTGTGAAATAAGTCTCTAGGGCACTGTAATACTCTTGAAATTATTGTACTGCAAAAGTAATTTAACATCATTTTAAGAAACATTTCAAATAACTGCACAATGTGAATGAACTGGGCAAGAGAAACTCAGAATCAATAACATTTCAAAGAAATTGCACTTTGCGAATAAACTGTACACAGCACACTGAAGTTTCCCCAAAATGATGGTACCTTGCTAGGCAACTCTTTACAGTGCAAGAAACACTCTGTGTTGGCGGCACTTTGTGAATAGGCACACCCAGCACAAGAGACATTTCAAAATGGCTATACTTTGACTGTACTTCATAAAACAGTTGCATTTTCCACACAAATAAACTCTTCGGAATACATACACAGTAATAACCACGCATTGTAAGCACTTTTACACACTTTGAGATACTTTGAATAACTTTAGTTATGCCCGTGATACAATACAAAGTCATAGTTATGCCAAAACACAGCACCTTGCCAAAAACATGCTGTTGCCTTGCTTTATTTATGCTTAATGTGCCCTTTTTGTCCTTATTCCATTTGTTTTGCTTGTATAATCTCTTTTCATGCTCATTGTACTTTTCTTGTGCTCATTTTACTCTAAACTTGCCCATTTTGACTTAAACACACTCGTTTTGCCTTAAACATACTCATTTTGCTTTTCTGTTAATCTTTTCATCAAATATCTTTACTTTAAACATTTCCCTTATTTAATAAACTTTTGTGCCTTTGTGCCTCCCACTTGTTTAATAATGCGGTTAGTGCCCTTGTAATGCCCCATCTTGTCTTTTTTTTTTATAAAATAAGTAGTTTGTGTGAATTCTCATTACCTTTTATTCTTTTTTGGCTCTTTTTCATGCTTGTTTCTCTTAGTTTACCTTCACTGTCATCTCTGCACCTCATGGCTCCTAATAATATTCCCTGCGATCCCTGTTCTGATGCCATGTTGCTCTTCTACTTTGGACACAATAGAAAAGTCTTTGTGGGTTCTGTTCAAGCAGCTTTATTTTATACAAACACACCATGATAGAAGTTTACTGACTTTAACTTAACTACAAACTAATGATTACAATCATAAATGTTCACTCTCTGGCTGCACTCTCAAAATGGCACTAAGAATAGCACGTGCCTGACATTTTTATGTGCATCTTTGTTATGCTTCTAAAAGACACAGCACACAGCACTTACACTCTGATCTACAGACACTTATGTGCATTTACATATACACCATGCATAGCAATTTCAATCTTCACTGTCATGTTACTATTGTATAGTTGTAATAGTGCACTTCAGCTGCACTGGAAAATTCCACTGATGGTTACCTGGATGGCACCACAGTATGACTGGCTCTTGTCCTGAAGGGTTAAAAAATGCTGTGATGGTGGCAGTTGCCTAGATGGTTTGCAGGTACAGGGGAGTCAAAAATTAAAAATAAAAATAAAATAAAAAAGACAAAGTGGCATTTCAGGAGCTTACTGAAGGAGGCCTCAGTGGCACTCACCCATAAGCTATAAGGTTGCTAATTCCATATGTCCAGTGTAAGGAACTCATCAGTCAACCTGCCATAATGTTGTAAACAGGCCCATTGCACAGCCAGCAGTCCTTCACTTGATATTCTAATGGACCTAAGCCAGGACACTGGGCACTAGAAGTTCTTTCAGTTGTGGAGCAGCTCAATCAATATTCCCATAGGTATTGTTGCTAGTAATCCAAGACAGTCCAGGCCTATATGATGGTAGGATTGCAAATCCTTGTGACATTGTTCACAGAGTAGACAAGCTAAGTGCCATATATATTAGTAGTAGCACACAGGATTGAATACTAAGTTCCATGTCATTTTGTCTTTAAGTGCCATATATATTAGTAGTAGCACACAGGATTGAATACTAAGTTCCATGTCATTTTGTCTTTCTGCAAATCACAGTGCTCATTCCCCCATACAAGATTAGCAGCAGTGGTGCACATCAAAGAGAACCACTTCCCGCACAGAACACATGAGCTTATGTGGATGCAGGCACCACTCTATAATAGGGTGCACTATGTAGACCTCCTACACAGACAACATATCTCTAAAGGGCACCAGCTATACAAGAAGCTGCACAAAGTTAGGAATACTCAACAAAAGGGTATGAGGTCAATTTCCTTGTATTTATATATCCTTCAGTAACATGGCCATAGTAACCACTACTATAAGTTTCCAACACATCAAAAAATAAACTGCAATTAGAAAAAATAACTGTGGATTCAAACAATAATAAAAAAAGTGAATTCTAAAATTCACTGTTAAACATTTCAAGTTATTTTGCAGGGGTGGGTTGCATCTCATGCCCCACCCCCTGTTAGTTATATACTAATTATAAAATCACTACACCTCACAGAATACAGAATACTGCTAGGAACTGCACTCAGACTTAGGATATAGTTCCTCTCATCCACACTTATACGGAGATCACACTTGCAGTCCTCAGAATTGCAGTAGGAACTTACCAAATCCTTCTCTTGATGTCACCCACCACATGTGCCTTTTACACGTGGGAAGCAAAGGCTGCAATATTGTATACCTTGTAATATACCATACATACAGTGTGGACATCACTAGCATCCTTTCCATGTCAGGGATACAGCTTCTTGTACAGCCAAGAGCCCCATGAAACACACAGCCTTCAAACTCTTCCAGGAGGAATCTTGCACAACCCACAACTGTGTGTAGTCACAATTGTTGTAACTCTCCTTAAATATATATTCCTTACTTTGTAAGGTGGATAGTGCATGTCTGTTGAGCACTCAGCCATAACTCTTTGTCAGTGGACAGCTATCCTTGGTCACTGATTGAACTGTTTCAAAAAAATGGCATATTGAGAAGTTCCACAAACCATGGTATAGGCAGGGAAATGCTACATATGCCACATTCTATATGTAAATTCTTTTATGTACAAAAGTATACCTTATAATGTAAAAACGAAAAATGCCATTGTTTTGAGAATATTATTTTATTAAGTTATACTTTCTCTTTTTTGCTTAAGCCTGTCATTTCAGGATTTTATTTTCAATAGTGAAAAGATATCTTATCTAAAATATGCACTGTCTGGTGTTTAGAGGGGCTACAGTTACAGGTATGGAAGGCTACATTCTGTAAGTAGGAATACAGTTCCAGAAATCCTAGGTTTGCCCCTAAAATACAGCACTCATTTCACATAACATCTCACTGAACATTTTCTGACAAAAACAGGATTCTGTTTTTGAATTGCACATCTGATTGTGATGTATGCATATACTCTCAGTGTTGATATTGGTATACCATATCAAGATCTTCACTGAATCTGGTCTATTAGATGCACCAAAGCAGGCTAATTATCTACCATATCTTAAAACATTTTATCCTAAAAATCTGCTTTCTTATAAAGAACTAGCATATCCATTATTCACCAGCCCCAAGCAGTCACATATTATTATGGAATTAATAAGGTAAGTCCCTTCCTTCATTATACATTTTATGGTCTCATAATAGGGTTCCTATCAGAAGACTGAAGACGCATTTTGTCGAATCCGTCTTGGTCGAACTTCAAATGTCAAAAGCGCAAAATGAAGTGGCATATAACTGAATTCTTTCCCTGGGAAAGAAGTCTCTTGGCCGCTTCCGTCACTTTGCCATTTTCGGCACTGTAGTGTGATCTCGGAGTTGATATATTTAAGTGGGGGTGTGTGGGGGCACAGCACTCCATGTCGGGGATGTATGGGGGTGAAGCCCCCCACTTTATGTAATGTTTGAATGTGTTTTGTTTTTTTTTTTTTTGGGAACGGCGATTTTTTTCCCTGGGGGAAAAAATCTCTGTTCTGGTAGTTTGATGTGTTGTTTATTCGAACTTTTGAGTTTGATATAACAACGTTCGATCATTTGATCATTTTTTGCTATAATATAGACCCTCATAATATTACCTACATAATACCAACTAAAGCATGGTCATCCATCCTATAACATTTAAAAGCCAGCCCAGCGTTTCACTCAGAATTAAAATCTATCATATACAAACAGAATGTAAATGCTCCCAAAATGATGCAACCACCTAAAACCTTTCCCTCTTTTTCCTATCACCTTCCTCCTCTGCTAGCATACAACCATGCATATACACTTCTGTTTTCCCCTTTTACACTATCACACTTACATACCTTTTGTCATTCCCCTCCCTTCTTCTTTCTCTCTTTCTCTTCTCCCCACTTTATTTTCCCCTCTGTTTTCCCCTTCTACCTCCACTGCTCCCAAAACAATTTTCATATACTGTAATAACTACTCAGAAGCCCATCCATTACCATAGCTGAGGACAACTCTTTTCTGCTTTCCTCTGGGTACTAGCCCCACTCCACTCAGCTGTGCTACAAGTAGCTTTGTTACACTCCCTGCCCCCCCATATCATTAAATTTATTGGCCAAAAATATATCACCTGACTCTTTCCTACCCATACCAGCCAATATAGCCAACCAATTAGAACCTAATAACCAATTAATTACAAATCAGAAAACAACAATCTTTTTCCTCATCCTTCTCTTATTAAGCCCTTCCCCCCAGTAAGTGCAGCCCAGTATTTTTTGTAGTTTTCTTCCACCAATTTCTTCTCTATACTTATCTATACAACTATTTCACATTAGGGTGTACTGGCATACTGCCATAAATCAAATTTTAATGTGGTTGACCTATGTTTTGTCATCTCACATTGGTTGACATGCAGATGGTTGACAGCTGTGCAAGACTGACAGTCCCTGGGGTAGGGAGATATGCCATTTCCCTGAAGATTGTATTACCTTAAAGTTAGTATATATAACTAGCAGGGAGTGTAGGGGCATGGGTGGCTTGCCCCTCTGCAAAAAACACTTTACTTTTTCTTGCATGTTCCAAAGATTAGCCTTGGACCATGCACTGTAGCATGTAGACATGGCTTTGTCGACATAAGTGAGTCGATGTTAAGCACACCAACACATCCATGGATCAACTATTATCTATCTATCTATCTATCTATCTATCTATCTATCTATCTATCTATCTATCTATATGTATAGGTGCATTATTTTCTATAGAATAGGCAGAACATCAACATCTGTTTGGTCACAAGTGCTTGACAATTTATGATTAGAGGAATATTCCTTTTCCCCAGAGATTGTGTGATCTCTGAGTCAGTAAATTTAATTAGTATGGATAGGTGGGATGCAGGGGGTCAAAAAATACTTGCTGTTGGTTTATCCCATTCCAGGGTATTCCTTGGAGCAAGTGCATATTATGTCGACATTCTGTGTTTCAGCATTTGTACATTGATACTCTTAATGTTGACATTGTGCCTGTCTGATTGCAAGTTATATATATATATATATATATATATATATATATATATATATATATATATATATATATATATATACACATAATAATTTTCCAGCCTTAGTGGGGTAAGATGTCTGCCTCCAATAAGGAAAAATAATAGACATAGGGAAAACTTGTACTTATGAACAACAAAGCCTCTTGCTGAGAATCCTAAAAAATCTGGGAAAAATAACCCTGCAGTGTAGTAGACAAGCTCAGCTAAGACTTCAGAGTAATCAAGCACTTATAACTTGTTTAGAAATCAAAACGTCTTTACTGAAAAACAAATAGAGGGATGCTCTCACCAGCTTCATCAGATCTAAATCCAGTTTACATCACAAGCAGTATTTATTTTCTTTAACACAGAGATCATTGTTAATTAACTCCAGCTGGAGTCATAAATATATGTACTTGGCTGTTCATCTAAGCTACGATACGTTAAGTCTCATCTTTCATAGCTGTTCTGCATATCTACTTCTACTGGTAGCTTATATGTTATAGCTTTTGTGCTGCATTTCTGTCCTATGTGGCTAATGCCTACTTGATACAGACACTTTATATAAATCTTGTCCCTGGTTATGTATAATTGTATCAGTGATGTGATAAGTAGATACTATTTGCCATGTTTTGATAGGGCAACAGGTACTATAAAATAAGTGACAACCGTCAAATTAAAATCCTTAAGTGTTATACTGTAGTAATCATATCTGTAGCTAGTCAGGGCAATCTATCTGAACCTGTGACTGGCAACTCTTACCTTGTATCCTTTATGTCAGGTAGCATGCCACCTGCTATATGACAGGATGAATTCAACTCTCTAGTGATATATCCATTATAATTGTGTTCAGAGAGACAAGAAAGGGCTCTGTAGATGCTAGGTCTAAGATAAAGTGCAGCATTCTATGACAGTGAACCAAACAGGGTTAAATGAGGAACGAGATAATGGATTCCTCTTTCAGTTTGTTCCATCTAAATGCTGCCAAAGCAGTTACTTTATCAGAGACTTATCAGTAACATGTGTTGTAAGTCCTAGTTGCCATAGTTATAATCCCTATAAAACAGCAAAGTGTAGTTCCCACCGTGGAAATCAGTGAGCCTCCAGTAAATGTGTCTTGTAGCAGTGCCTGTTACAAAACTCTTTACAGAGATGTCTAAGGAGAGTGGAAAAATATGCAGCTGTACAGACTGTCTATCCTGTGGTGATATACTGAAGTTACTTGATCATTAAGTATAAGCAAGATAGTAATTCATCTAATTGAAACAAGTAGAAAATAATTCACAGTTTGTAAGAAATATTAGGTATAATATAAAGACAGACCCATTGCAAAAGTCTTATATATTTGTACATATTGTATATATAGCTACAACCTAGCTTTCTGTACATATTGTATATATTGCTAAGACCTGCAAATGCTTTCTTATAATATGTTCTACTACTCTTAGACTTCTGTATAAATTTCATCTACTATGTTTCCTATTATGCTACTGTAAAATTCTTTTCATCTCATTTTATTCTTTTGTAACCAATCACTGCCATTATTTCACTTACTGTAATGTCTGAAGCTTTTTTCCCCAGGACTCCACTGAAAATGGACACCAGTTGTCCAGCTGTACTATCCTGGTAAACAAATGCTAAATAAATCAATCAATCAATAAATAAACTAAAACAGTGCATATGTTACAGGTTGTAACACAAGCTGAGTCTATGGTGGGAGGGAGTTTAACTAATGCCACTTATAAACCATGAAAATGTTATTTTTAGTGGTGGAATTCTATCAAGTAAGTATATTTTGCACTCTACACAGTTTAGTCAGGTCTAACCATTCTAAACCTTAGAACTATAAAGTTTCTGAGACAATCAGAAAACATTAAAATTAAAAATTTTAAATTTTGCTTAGTGGCAATCACCAACATTGGGATCAGTCCCTTATCCCAAATACTTAATATATGACAACGATTTTCTCTCTTTAGAGATTGTCCTCTGCACCTTTATAAGTCCTTTTGATACGTGTTTTTGTCATCTTCAATGCCCACTCTCCTTTTTTATGAATAATCTATTTGACAGATTTTACAGGCAGAAGGATACAAGACCACATCTGGATCGACATGGTTGGCTACATCATTTATTATGGCTGCTGGTCCTCTTGGCATCATTTCCATCACCTAATACACATCTGGAGAGTTGTGGTGGCTATATGATTTGAGGAGCTCTTCCCTCTTTGCCACTGTGAAAGTAACAGACTTTCCTTTGTATCTTTTGGTGTGCATGTGAACACAGAATTACTACCACCTAACATCACTCCAATGAAAGTGAAAGCTAACAGGAACGAACACTGTTTTCCCACTTGTTCTCCTCTCTGTAGTTGCACTATCTAAATGACTCCCCAAACAATAGCTTCACTAGCAGCATGTTACACAGCCATTTCCAACAAGCCTCCTTCCTTCTGGGTATTAGTTACTGCTTCCTGGTTTCTAAATTTGGTTTCTAAATTCTTTGCTGATGTAACATAGCAGCTATTTATTAGTCTTAAATACTCACATGCTGAATGCAGGTGTTGGCATCTGTGACTGATGGGCTTGTTAACATTTGAGGTCCTTTGTAGAGAGGAATGCACTGACCAAGACGTTTTTCAACCAATTTCCATCTTGCCAAATCATCTAATTGGAGTAACTTTCAAGCCTTCATATGTGACCGATCAGGTCTTATAGTAGTGGCAGGAGTATTGTTTTAGTTAAGAAGTCACCAGAAAGCCCTGAAAATGATGATTGCACATTCAGCTGGCTAGTAGTAAAAATGTCTGCTGGTGGATATACAAAAGGCTTTATCTGTTATGTTTACAACCCTTTTTTTGCTGTAATACTTTAACATTTATTGAGAATTTACTTTTGCTGTTGTGCTATGGACCTGTAAAAAGAATTTTATATTTTGGAAGACTGCAGTCTTACACAGAGGCAGTGCTTGTACTGATAACTCTCTGCACTTTGCCTTTGTAAATTATATGACAACAGTGGTCACTTCCTACTATAGACTTAACCCTTTGACTGTCAGTGGCACAATCTTAGATATCATTACTGCTAACAACCCAGGCAGATGCTATGGAATAATTGTTTGGGTTAATCCTATAACTGATCACTGCTCAGTAAACTTTCTGATCATGTAACAGGCTGAATACAGGATGCTCTTTCTCATTCACCTTTATCCTTAACCTTCTGATGTCAATTTTGACATGCTGCAAGAGAAATTTAACTTGCTTCTCTTCCTTAGGCTGCTGCTTGTTGAGTCCAGTAAACTTTCTCCACTTTTATAACTTCCTCCAAAGACCATAGGGTAAACTGCATATGCACGCTGCACAGGCTTAAAAAAATATACTAGTAATAATGACTCCTGTCATTCTGAGCATTGGCGCAGAAATGGTGTCAATAAACTCAGTGCTTTATCAAGTATCTTTACAGTAGGCAGACAGGTACTAACCTGCAGATAGGGAAGTCAATAATGTAGCAAATTATTGCTCTGCAAGTATCAGTTGCACATTTCCTGGCATGTCGGGGACACTTATTTTCTGCAGTTTACCACCATCAGTCACAAACTAACCACAATGAAACAGAAAGCCATGGCCACACACCTATCTGTCATTTGTATGTTCATCCGTGAACTCCAGTCCAAACGTCTTCTTCTGTTATTCAAAATTCACGTGGGCACGGAAGATGAAGACATAAAACATCAGTTGCACAGATGCAAAAGTGTCTGTGTGACTGGACTTGAAGGGCGTTCTTAAAGAAGAACGCCCTAAAACAAAAAAAAAAAAAAAAAAAAGTTTTTTTTTTTTAAATTAAAAGAAGATTAATCTACTAGCTAGCCAATTCCAGGGGGGTGCAAGTGCACCCCTTGCACCTGCCTGCGGGCGCCCTTGCTTACAACACGTGTTACTGATAAGCCTCTGATAAAGTAACTGCTTTGGCAGCATTTAGATGGAACAAACTGAAAGAGGAATCCATTACCTCTTTCCTCGTTTAACCCTGTTTGGTTCACTGTCATAGAATGCTGCACTTTATCTTAGGCCTAGCATATGCAGAGCCCTTTCTTGTCTCTCTGAACACAATTATATATCACTAGAGAGTTTAATTCAACCTGTCATAGAACAGGTGGTATGCTACCTGACATAAAGGATACAAGGCAGGTGTTCCCAGTCACAGGTTCAGCCAGATTGCCCTGCCTAGCTGCAGGTATGATTACTACAGTATAACACTTAAAGATTTTAATTTGACTGGTTGTCACTTATTTTATAGTACTTGTTGCCCCATCTAAATATGGCAAATAGTATCTACTTATCACATCACTGACAAAATTATACATAGCCAGGGACAAGATTTATATAAAGTGTTTGTATCAATTAGGCATTAGCCACATAGGACAGAAATAACAGTACAAAAGCTATAACATATAAGCTATAACATATAAGCTACCAGTAGGAGTAGATACGCAGAAGAGGTATGAGAGATGAGACTTATCCTATCGTAGCTTGGATGAGCAGCCTATGACATTTATGACTCCAGCTCGAGGTAATTATGGGTTCATAGGTTCATAGGTTTATACTAGGCTATCTGCCCTAAGGCATTTATAAGCCTAGCCCAAATTTTTGTGGCTTACGCCACCCCTTATATGAAAAAATACTGTGCCCATTAGTTTGTTGTGCCTCTGTCCAGCAATGACACAGAGATGATTCCCGGGGTAAACCTACGATCTCCCATCCACAGGTTTAGATTTCTCTTGAACAGAGTCAGCGAGGTGCTCTGCCTCACATGGACCGGGATTTTATTCCACAGCATAGGGAGTCTCTGAGTGATAAATCTATCCCTCCAGCACGTCCTATTTATATCCGTGCTAAGGTTTAAGTCGCTTGCTCTAGTGGTTTTGGTGGATTTGGATTTTTTGAGGTGGAGCATGTCCATTAATTCCGGGTTGGACATGGCCTTGTATGTCAGGCACATGTCACCTCTGAGCAGACGGTATGCGACTGAATAGAGCTGGAGTTTCTTCAATCTGGCAGCATATGACAATTAACAATGATCTCTGTGTTAACCCAGATAAATACTGCATGTCATGTAAACTGGAGTTAGATCTGACAATGAAGCTCTTTCAATGTTTGATTTCAAATAAGTTATAAGTGCTTGGTTACTCTGAAGTGTCAGCTGAGCTTGTATACTGTGCACGTTTATTTTTCTTGTTTTTTTAGGATTCTCAGCCAGCAGCTTTATTGCTTACACATACCAGTTTTTTTGGGCCTGTCCCATTTTCGTAATAATACTAAAGTTTGGGAAATAATATCATTCTTATTCCTATTATCTTTATTGTTGTCCAGCAGGATTTGGTTAACCTAACTCATAAATACGTCATTGTCTTGGCTTCATTCATCTTAAATGATTGAATAGTATCTGCACCCCCTACTCCTCCTGCAAATTATATATATACTTACTCTGAGTTTGCTTAATTCCGAGAGGGAAATGGCATATCTCTCTATCCCTCGGACTGTCTGTCTTGCACAGCTGTTGACCATCTGCTTATGTCAACCAATGTGGAATGACAATAGAAAATAATATGTGGTTGTGTAGTCTATTGCTAAGAATTCTGTTTTCTCTATATTTAATATATAGATGTATACCCTACAGAATTTCTGTAATGTACCCCAAACAAGAGTAATGAATCATCTGGATTAATCATGGGAGCCATCATGTCATCTGCAGACTGCCTTATATCTGTGGTGGGTCCAACTTTTTTTGTACTGAATCCAAATATCCAAACATCTTGGTAGGAGGCAAGTGGAAATCCCTGCTTCATACCTTTTTCAGCAGGATGCCACCATGTAATGAGTGTCTTAGCTTCAGCACAGTACTGTAAAGAAGTGTGCATAAAGCTCTTTAAGTATCTGTGTTAGTGGAGAAGGAAACTCAAACTGGTGAACTACAAACAGGCTGTCTCAATACAATTAATCAAATGATTTATTCAGCCTCAGAATTTACATTGAGACTAGCCTTGTTTTCTTCATTGGTCCATGCCTGATGAGAATCGATTGCCTGCTCTATCAGGAATACCACTCTCCTTGTTTTATCAAAGGTACTTCTGGCTCTAATGAAGCTACAAATTCACCTCTCCCTCTTTGCAGTCCCCCGAGCCAGACATTCATGCATCTTTGTAGTCTACATTTAGTAGGGCTATGGGTTAGTAACAGTGCCTTTGTAGAGATGGTTTCTTAGGTTTCAATAACAAATTTGTAAGGATGGTTTCTTAAGTATCAGTAGTACAGTTGTAGCTGCATGCCTGTATAATTTAGGAACTAGCTTATTTTCTCAAGCTGTAGCCATTACTACTTTGAGATCAGTTTACATCTTACTACCAGTTTAATTTTCTACAAGATAAGCATTTATTTCTAGGGTCTTTCCTGTTTTTGTGCTCTTGAATGCCATTTCACTCTTTTCTTCACACAGAGGTCTAGACCTTGATTGACTGTCTTCCCCTAACAACCTGCATAAAGAATCTATTCATCCGTTTGTGGATTTGAGGTCCCTAATCCTGTCTTAGATCATGGTATAATCCTGTCAACTACTGTTTAGTACCACCTTGTTGCTGCATTAAGAAAATCCAGAGATAGTTCTGTAACTGTTAGTTGCTTTCCCCAAGAATGGAGAAGGATTTTAACCTACAATGGAAGTGTTATTTGACTGAGTCCCACAGGATCTCAGGAACAAGAAATTTTATCTGATTACCCTCTCTGATCTATATCTCCAGCAGTTTAGTGCAGAGCATTAAGGATATGAGTTGCTAATGAGCTTCATCCTGTAGTCCAGGGTTTAAATCCATTAGCATTCATCTGTATGCATGTGACCAACCTACTTACTAACAACAACAACAACAACAACAACATACATACCTCTCAACTGTACAGATTTTCTCAGAATGTCCAGATTTTTGGCTCATATTTTTGGCCTCTTTTTTCCTGGCAAATCACTGGAATGATCTCAGGATTGAAGTCAATAAATGACATACATTTGAGTTTCAGACTTCAAATCCTTCAGAAAATGTATATTAAAACAAATCCTGTTACTCTAGCAGCTTTCTAAGTTTATAAGAGCAATATTTAAAATATGTCCCTATTTGTACCCCCATTTTGTCAAGCTTTGTTCAGATTTTTTGCATTAACAGGTTGAGAGGTATGAACAACAGTAATAATAAAATGCTGAGATCAGGCTCCAAATGTTTCAGGGTAATAAGGTTCAATCACCACAAGGACGATGGATGCAGGCAAGGCAAACTAAGCCTGAAAATGAAATGGGAAATCACACCGAAATCCCAGACCCTGACTTTTAAAGTATTCAATTGGTCTACATGGTTGTTATGACTATTCATTTTTATTACTGATGAATATTGGGTGAAACTTGGTCTTTAAATACCAAACTCCACCAATTAGGCCAAAAACATTGGTCAGTATGTTCAAAAAGTAGCCATGGAGACAGACAGGATTTTCAATAAGTATCTGTATTTTAAGTCCAGTTAGGTACTTACATTTTCTTGCCAAAGTACTTCTCCCTCCACCCAGTTCAAAACTATAGCAACAACAAATCTTTTTGTTCTAACAGTTCTGCCTGAAGACAGAGCCGGATCCAGCACTAGGTGACCAAAGCAGTCACGTAGGGGCCATTGACTTTGAGGAGCCCTTGGTGGCTGGGAGGGGGGCCTGCTTGCTGAGGGACTGTCACACTTACTTTTTTAAATTACAAAACAATATATGTAGGAAGCAATTACCTGAATCATCTACCCCAACCACCAAGATGTTGAAAAATGTTGAGTTTCAAGGAGCTGAATGCATAGATCTCAACTGCCCGGATATTTGCCTCATATTTTAGGTCTTTTCCTCATAAAACTTGTAGTTTTCTGGAAAATTTGGCAAATCAGTGAGGAATAAATTCATTAAATAATGACAGCCATTTATGTTTCAGTCTTCATATCCTTCAGAAAATACATGGTAACAGAAAACATTTTATTCTAGCAAATTTCTAAGATTATACAAGCAATATTTAAAATTTGTACATAGTTTTATGCCCTTCCCCCCATTAATTTTGGCTATGTCCATATTTCTTGTGCTACAAGGTTGAGAGGTATGGTTGATTTTATAAGAAATTGAGTGTCAAGTGCATTTTATAAGGAAATGAGAGCTTCAGGAGAAGAGAAGGTTAGTGCTGCCCATGCTAAGTCTGTTTACAGTGTCCATCTGTTATTTAGCAAATGGCATCATTTCTGTGCTAAAGAGTTTAAAAGCATTGTTAGTAGCACAACAGGTAGCATACTTGCGTTTGTTGTAGAATACTGTGGGTTCTACTCCCACAGCATATAGATGAATACTGACACTGTTTGTAATTTAAGGGGGTGAGGTGCTGCAGTCCTGAGTAAGTCTTCCTTTGCAGGAGATGCCTATTAACTATAAACTTGTTGTCAGTTTGCCTACAAAGCATTTGAAAGGGCCATATATTTTACACTGTACTCAAACACTTAGAAGGTAATAATTTTGAGCTCCTACTGTTTATTTTTATGAGTTTTTTCTGCTATGGATGCTTCTCAGTCATAAACCCTTTGAGGGAAAACACTTGATGTCAAATATTATAGATATGGACTCACCACATTCATTGATCTTCCTTCAGTAATACTGCCTGCAGTCCCTCTGTGAGTGGAAGGCCCCTATACACAATAGCTGCTTTTGGAGTTCCTTGTAAGTCAAGGAACTGTATACTTATATATGCTTGCACTGTGCAAGTTTCCCTTTTTGTTCCTTAATTTACTAGAATGACTTTCCTCAGGGCTTATGGGTCAATCAGTAGATGCAGGGGGATTAAGCATATTTTTCTACTCTGGCGCATGAAATCATGATGTGCATTATAATGGGCGGGTATGCTCTACAGCACAAAAAGCGTTATATCCAGACAAAATCTAGCAGGGATAGATATCCTAGTCATTGACCCACCTTGGATGACACCATTATAGATCAGTACAAATGGTGAGTAAGTATCTGCTGTATTCTATAATGGAAGACTATCCTATATATATATATATATATATATATGGTTCTACCTGACATAGTCGAAACCACACAACACCGACAACCACATCACCGACACCACATATTCGACAGTCCATAAACACGAAACCACACATAACCGACAACGAAATAACCGACGGTACACAAACACGAAACCCCATACACTGCACACACCACAATAACAATTATTAAAAACAAAACACATCCCCATTCCACAAACCACACACACAACACAAGCACACCAAAATCCTTACAAGCCCCCTCCCTAACCCTAACTCACTTAACCCCCCCCTATTCTCCCTAACCCTAACTCACTTAACCCACCCCTATCGCCCCTAACCTAACTCACTTAACCCACCCCTATCCCCACAGACATATATATATATATATATATATATATATATACATACACATTATACACACACACACACACACACACACACACACACACACACACACACACACACACACACACACACACACACCAATCAGAAAGGATGCTCTGGCAGATTTTCACACACAGTAAGTTTATATTTTATAGTATCCATAAGCAGTACAAATGTATTTTAAAAATGCAATGGCTGATGATGCTGTCACAGATGTCACTATTTCTAAAGGCTCTAAGCATCAAGCCAGTCTCAACACATTAGCAAGTAATACGGATAGCAAAATAATTGCTAATTATCATAAAAACGTGTACTTTTGCATCACTGGCTTTTACCAGATCAGTGTTATACAGTATCAGTGGCGTATTTTAAAACAGATTGATAACCTGCTCCAGTGTGTGACTAATATCAGCATGTAAAACATGTTAAAATTTACAGACATCAGAGGAACTCTACATATTATCCTGTGTGATGTCACTCAGTCGATACCCATTACTAAGCAGTCACCCTAGGTACTGCTGGCAGGTCACATGAACTGTACATATTATCATGTGTGACTTCACTCTGAGCACGCACCCTAGGTACTGCTGGCAGGAGGCATATGTTTCTCAGTTGGTATCCTTTTCCAGTAAGTGTTAACAGGAAAGTGTTGACCATTCCTTTAGATCTCTTGTCTGGGTCTCCTGCTATAAAGATGCTATAAGATCTGGTGGAAAACAGGAACATGTCACATAATGTGAAACCAGTGTTCCTGTTCCCCTTTTGAAATATAAGAGGAATTTTCTCTCTAAGCCATGGAAATTTTGGTAGCAGTGATACTAACAGAAAATGAAATTTTAGAAAAAAAATAGTCCTTCAAGCCAGAACAGCAATAACAGTAGTTTAAACTTCCACTCAACAGGGCAGACATTTCTCCCAATAAGAACAACAACCAATAACAACTTAAGTCCATCATCCATTTCTTTCTGTCCCCCTCCGACACCTAGATGGAAGGTTTTCCCTCTTTACTCCTCAAGTAATTCAGCGTTATCAAATTCAACTGAATAACAGAGACAGTATCAGTGAAGCACACTATGTTGTTTCTGTCAACTCGCAATCCAGGCCTCATCCCAAATATCCCAAGTGGTCAGATTAATTTGGAAAATAAAATCCCCAGTGAATAAGCATGCTAATTCAACCACTGCCTTTCCCAATCCAAGGAAAAGGGTTTTATTTTTTTTTACGATGCTCATACCCTGAGCTACATGGTGTACTGAACTGATTGACACAAATCTTCATTGCATAACCCCTTGCCAGAGCGTAGCATATTTAGGTACTTAGACACTTTTACTTATGTAATAAGACTTACATTTTTAAAGTACAGTGGAAAAAAAGAGTTTACATTCTCAAAATCAAGTGTCACATTATTTATCCACACTTACGCCACCAATCAATTTATTATTTTCTGGTAATAGTCACCCTAACCCAGGACTGGGAAAAACTAAAACTGATATACTTAGTAAATACAGAATGACTAAAAATTGCTCATACTAATGCATGAAGCATAAGGAATACACCTGACGTCATCCAAAGCTGGATTGTGCAATAATCTACCTGACAGTGTGGCAGTCCCACAGTCATGGTTAACACCAACAGATGTGGATAACACTGGCTTCAAATATTTAGAAGTTACAGACTTCATAAAAGTTCTGGTGAGATGCTGTACTGTACAGGGCCAATGTCTATTGCTATGTGTGTAATGCTTACATACCTTTATCTTCTCACTGTGACACTATTGTCACCATTGCAAAATTAAACGACAACAAGCTCTTCTCAAGTGTCTGCATCTACATATCCCCAGGCAAAGATAAGTCTACAGCCAGAGAAGTCTTAAAATTGCTGACTTCTATCTATAGTTGTGAAGCCCTAATCCATCTTAACTTTAATAGTGACTCCAATATCACTACTGACCCCATAATTCAGCATTCTCTCCAACTGTTTGGACTGTCTGAAGACATTTCTCATCCAACCTCACCTCAGGCTTCATGCCCACTGAGAGGCACACAGCTACAGTTATCCCACTCCACAAGGGGGATCCACCTTGGATCCCGGGAACTACTGCCCCATCAGTCTGATGAGCCTGATCTGCAAGGCCATGGAACGTATTATCATGGAACTTATAAACAAAGACATTGGCAACCTTCAAACACTGGACCCCACCCAGTTTAAGTTCGTGAAGGGCCGATCTTGTCTCCTGAACCTAATTGACTTCGTCAAATCAGTCTCCAGAGCTGTGGACGAGGGTAAGGCAGTCCACACAGCCTATCTGGACCTCGCCAAGGCCTTTGACACCATCCCCCACTCTGGAATCATAGATAAACTTACTAAGCTGGGCATTAATCCCTATGTCACTCGATGGGTTGCCAACTGGCTTACTGACAGAACCCACACTGTAAAAGTAGCTGACTCCAAATCCAGCTCCAGACAAGTGACAAGTGGAGTACCTCAGGGTTCAGCCCTGGGACCACTTTTGTTTGGCATCTACTTCTCTGAAGTACAGGCCAATACTAAGGGACTCTGGCTAACAAAGTTCACAGATGACTGCAAACTGGGAGCCATTATTGAATCTCCAGATGATGTGGATACTCTACAAAAGGGCCTTACAGAAACAGATTATTGGTGCCAATCTTGGTGCTTGGGCTCAAGCTCAATGTCAAGAAATGTATAGTCATCTCCTTTGGGAAAAAACATGTACCCGTGAATTACCACATAGGTGGCAGTACACTTAACACTGAAAGTGTGATAAAAGACTTAGGGACACAGGTGGACAGTGGTCTCACCTTCAATAACCACGTCGCCATAACAGTCAGTAAATCTTTCTATGTACACACCTCATCACTAAGGGCTTTTCATCCAGAAAAAAGGAGGTAATTGTCCCACTGTACTCATCCCTCATTAGACCCATTATAGAATACAAGGCCCCATTTGGTATGTACCTCTCAAGACACCTGCAACAACTGGAAAGGCTGCAGAAATACCTCACTAAAAGAATCACAGGCCTAAAGCAGATGTCCTATGCTGACCACCTTAAAAAACTCCAGCTATACTCTGTCGCATATCGTCTACTCAGAGGCAATCTCTGCTTAACATACAAGGCCATGTCAAACCCAGAGCTGTTGGACATGCTGCACTTAAAGAAATCCCAATCCCTCAGAGCCACACACTCCAGGGATCTAAATGTTACCATCACAATAAACAAAACATGCTGGAGGGATAGGTTCCTGACCCAGAGACTCCCCAGACTCTGGAATAGACTGCCCATACATGTCAAGCAGAGTGCGTCTTTGGCCCTCTTTGAAAGGAACCTTGATGATTGGATGGGAGAAAGGAAATTCACCCCGGGGATCACGTCAGTCGCCCTGCTAGACAGGGGTCCAGGAAGTAAATAGTGTTGGAAGAAATAGCCAGGGAATTGTTATGGCTAGGCTTGTATAGGCCCTAGGGCCAATAGCCTAGTACCAACCTATGAACCAATGAACCAACCCATTTCCCATCCAACCCAGCCACATAGAAAACAATGGACATTTTAAATTATTGGACTAGCTACTGTCATCATTGCCTAAAGCCTTCTGTCATTCAAATGTTTTTTTTTTTCAGTCAACATTAGTGATTATCTTCCCATTTGCTCTATCTAGGATCCCATCAAGGCCCTAAAATTCACATATTTCTTTGTTCTTGAAATGTGAGTAAGTATAATTTTTCTGCTCTCAGACTTACATTGTGAAATACAGATTGGTGCTCTCTTCATAAGTGTCCTCCTAATAAAGCTACAACATACTTCAATAAAGGATTTTAGATACCAGGAAAAGATTTGGATTTTTATGGATAAAATGTTAGTATGCCTCTAGACTGCCTTGGATTACTACAGATATTAAAAAGTTAACGTCTATTAGAGATCCCATGTGGGACACTTATACATGAGTATGACAGTCAGTAAGTAATGCCTTCATTTTAGTCCATGCACTGGGCATAAAGGAAAAATGTTATCCTAATACCATTGACAACTGGCAAAAACAAAAAGGCAATACTTACAGGTAAAAAGAACTACTACTGTAAACTGCAGCAAACTCACCAAAATAATCCCCAGAAGTTCTGGTCTAGTATCAATAAACTCCTTTCCCCAGGACACTCTCGAACACCCACCCCACTTGATGCCGATCCAAATACCCCCAATCAAACTGCCAATACCTTCAATTCTTTCTTCACTGAGACCATACAATCACTAGCTAGTCAACTAATCCCAGACAACTCAAGCCTTCCCACCACCATACCAGGCACTCTACCTACATTCAAACTGCAACCCATCTCTACTACTCTCATCTATAAATTCATCCAAAAACTCAAGCCTTGTACTCCTTCTGCCAACCAGCTACCATCACAATATCTCCAAAAAGCAGCCAAAGTAATTGCCTACCCTATATCCATCCTTATAAATAAGACAATTAAGGAGGGAACCATTCCAGACATTTGGAAAATCTCCCACATTATCCCTCTGCACAAAGGTGGGAACTCAAATGATTACTCTAACTATCTCTCTTATCCAATAGGCCAATAGCTCTCTTATCACCCTTAGCAAAAATTATGGAAAAATGCATTCACCAACAACTTTTACATCATTTATCTCAACATAACATAATAGCAAACTACCAACATGGCTTCAGGCCATCACACAGTACCACAACTGCCCTTTTATCCTTTACAGATACCATCAATAGAAACCGCAATAAAAACATCCTCTCATCTGCACTCTTTATTGACGTCTCAAAAGCTTTTGACATGGTAAACCACACCCTTCTAATCAATATTCTTGAATCCCTTTCCTTTGACTCTCAGGCTGTTAAATGGCTCAGATCCTACCTTAGCAACAGGCAACAGGCAGTTCTCTGGGAAAATCAAATTTCATCCTTTCTGCTAGTCTCCCTCAGAGTCCCTCAGGGCTCTATTCTTGGACCACTTCTTTTCTCGTTATTTATCAATGACCTCCATGTAGCAATTCCTCAAGCCACCTGCATTCAATATGCAGATGATTCTACGCTAGTATGTTCAGCATACTCCCCATCAGAACTACATTCTCTTACTCAAAATGTTTTTAACATTGTAGAAACATGGTTTACAAAATGCTGCCTCCTTCTTCATGCCAAAAAAACCAAGCTCCTTCTCTTTACTCCCACTACTAAGTCCTCCCCCATAGATTTCTCAGTCACTTCTAATAATGGCACTATTATATTCCCTGACTCTACCACTAAAGTATTAGGAATTACCATTGGCAATAACCTTACATTTGATTACCATATAAATAACACCATTAAAACTGTCAACAGAAAAATAGGCTCCTTATATAGAATCAAACCTTTCCTAACCCCAACAGCCAGAACCAGGATTGCTCACTCCCATCTAATCTCAACTCTTCTGTACGCCTCACCTATATATACTAACCTAAAGAAAAATAATCTTAACAAACTAGCAACTTCCTATAATAACATCGCCAGATTTGCCACTGGCAATCCCTTTAGAACCCACCACTGTCTGAATCTTTGGCAGCTAGACTGGCTTGAATTCCAAAACCATCTGATAATCTCCCAACTCACCATTGCCCACAAGATATTTTACCAACCCAACACCACCCCTATACTCTCCAATCTCTTAATCTCCTACAAAAATCTGAATTCCCTATGTTCTTCTAGCAAACTCCTCGCTAGCATAACCAAGTCTAACAACATGGCTGGTGACTCTCTGTTTACTAACACAGTGGGAAAAAACTGGAACCAGCTACCCAATGAACTAACTTTACTCTCTTCCTTGCCTCTCTTTAGACAAAAACTCAAAAAACACCTCAAAACGCACTGGTTATGCCCTTGTAGAAACCCCGACTAACCACCCACTTTCACTACTGATACTTCCTCTTCCAAGTAAACTTACTAATATTTTAAAGTTAATTCATGCAAGCAAGGCTGTTACTGTTTGAACTCTAATCAACATACTGCTGAAATCTTTCTACTTTGATGTGAAAAATTCCTTATGAATCTTACTGTGCTACATTTTTTATTGTCGCTTTTTCAAGTGTAAATATCTTCAGTATGTTATTATTACTTGTTGTACTTTTTCTTTTTTAAATCCTTTCATTTACCATGTAACAACATTTTTAATTTTCTATTTTGCTGGAGCTTTTCTCCCAGGGCCTCTACTGAAAATGGAAATATATCCAGCTAGACTAGCCCAGTTAACAAATGTAAAATAAATAAAATATAAAATAAATAAACTGACATCTCTATCCAGGCCACATTCCTACCCCCCTCCCACTTCCCTCTAATGCCTATTCAACCCCATAACATTCAATGCATTTGGACTTGTTTCACAGTTCAGTTTGTGTCTTGTGTATTTGCAAAGCAAAGGAACTTAAATCTACCTTTCAAGCACTTTGTTAACATTCCACCTGACTTTAAGTTCTTAGCTTCCTCTATTGCCTGTCCTGTTACTGTACTTTTTAATATGTCCATTGTAGAAACAAAGGTTCTACAGTGTTTGAAACAGTCACTTATAATACCCTTGAATCATGTGCACTCTAAACCACTTACCAGCCTACTGGCCTACTAACCCCACTATCAAAAATTGTGGGAAAATAAGTACATTGTCATCATCTCCTTGGCTACTTCTGAAACCACAGTCAAATATCTAACCCTCATTGTGGCTTTTAGCCCACCTACGGTACTAAAACAGTTTTGCACAGCTTCACTGAATACATTCACAAAGAACTTTTCTCTGGCAAATTGGTTGGAGCAGTCCTACTGGAGTTATCACAAACAACCCATATTCCATCTTTATGGAGACATGTACATTTTGTAAATAGCTACTTATTAGTTCAATATTTGCTAAGATGATGTTTAGAGGCAAATGAGTAAGAAAATGTACTAATTCTGTTAACCACTCTATTCTATATTTTTTGTTGTATAGAAATGTTAGGCTAAGTGTCTCAATCAATAAACAAACAAACAAAAAAATGAAAAAATCATCCATATTGCTAAAATCCCCAAGGTCCTATTGCTCTAAAATGTTTTAATGCTTTCCAGTAACCTTTCTAATACCTCATAGGCAGTAAAATGGGATGGCTTTACCTAATTAACATCTCCCAGTATCCACAAGCATTCCTTATGGTGCAGTACTTGAATCATTGATTTTCACTTTTTATGAGAATGATATATGATCAACAATATAGGCTCTGCCAAATTGATCCAGTGTGCAGAGGATTCTACAATCCCTTTCCATTGCAGTTCCCTGGATTCTACTAACCCTATCCTACAAACTTCCTTTCACTGTCTCCAGACTTTGTTAAATAGCAAGGGTGAGCTGAATGCCTCCAAAACAAAATGAATGCACTGTTTTGCTATGACCCTTCAACTACAGTAAAGTCTCACTTAACTATCATCTGTGGGGATTGGTAGATGCTGGTTAATTAAGTGTATGTTCTGCTTGCTTGAGATATACTTTGCGATTTTTGAATGGCTTGTATATCAGTATATGAGCCAATCAAAAATCAGAAAGCAGAGCCTCTTCTGTTCAATGACAAACAGCAGGCTGTTCTGCATTGAATGGAAGATACTCTGCTTTGCCCTTTCTGATTGGCTCATATGCCAGTATATGAGTCAATCAAAAATCGCAAAGCAGAATCTCTTCTTTTTAATGCGGAACAGTGGGCTGTTCTGCATTGAACAGAAGAGGTTCACCTTTGGGATTTTTGATTGGCTCTTATGCCAGTATACGAGCCAATCAAATGCTGGTTGCTTAAGAGTGGCGGTTGCTTGAGTCTCAAATAATGGAGATTTTACTGTACTAGTTGCAATAGGCATCTTTGCATTTGAAAGAGTTTACTAATGATATCACTGTCGCTATCATATCTCTTGATGCAGCACCCATAGAAGAAATTGATTTTGCAAAACTTCTTGTTGTGAACAATCAACTGCCAGCTCAAATTCAGCTGTCATATAAAGCATGTAGTAATAAAAAACAGCCTCAAAATGAATGAACTTTACAGAGCTAAATTCTTCCTTACAAATGAAACCAGATGAGCTACTGCTGGATTTTACCTTATCTCACCTTTTATGTACTCTTCTCATCTTCTGATGCACTTAGCCTCTACACTCCACTGCAAACTATAACATGCATGTAACAGAATAGCCAGATTTTCTACAGGTCAAAACAGTATTACAAATCTCTGTGACTCCTTCTGTGACATTGGCTAGCTTAAATTCAAATAGCATCTACCCTTCATTTATTTCTGACTTGTTTAAAAATTACGTTATGACCCACATTATCCATCATCATGTGACATTATTCCTGTGAGGAATACCACAAGGAGCCTTAAAGAATCTGTACTCCATCTCCATAATATCCTTAAGTTTTCTAAAAAGCATGGCGATTAAAACTTTTGGGACTGCATTGCCAATTCCCTGGAACATCCTCCAAACTAATGTATGATGAACAGCCACAAATATGTATTTAAGTGTCTGATAATGGACCATCTTTACACTAACTGGACGTGCATCTGTGGCATAATATAATTAAGGACATAATAATGGACATGTCCTGCAAAGTTGTATAACTCAATCGTACTGCACAATTGTTAACACCTAATAGGCAAGTTTACATGGTTTACTGTCTTCTGATTTTTGTTTACGGTTGCTACATTTGTGGCTATTTACTTTGCTCTTTGTTTCTGTCTTATTCTAATTTAACCCATATAAAAATGATTTATCCCTGTATTACATGTACTTTACCAAATGTATTTAAAATTACCATACACTGTGCGGCTTCAAGGCATATTTGCTTTTCTTGTATGGTTTTGGACCTTGTCTTTCTTTCAGTTATTAATTTATGTCTATATATCTTAGAATCATTTTGCTAGGTCTCCCATTGAAAAAAATGAGATTTCCCAGCTAGACATTCCAGTTAACAAATATAAATAGATAAATAAATAAATAAATAGTTTCAAAAAACGAGTTAGGGAAAATTGTACAACTGTGGTCTGGGAATCTTAGCCAAGAACTTTTCTGTATGATACCACTGACTGTAGTTGCTTGGGGTATTTGTTTAGGGTATTTTTGTCTGGGGATCATTATAGATCCATGTTAGGTGGTGGAAGGTCTGGGCATATTATTACTCTGTGAAATACATTGGAATACATTAGAATTCCATATGGTACATTGCTCAGGAGAGTATATTTTTTCACAAATGCTGCAGTGTAACGTGACAATGGATCAAAGGATCTTCAGAACAGAGATATGAAGGGAAGGTATTGTTTTCTGTGATGAAAATATGCTGCATTTTGGAATAGTGGCAGCTATGGTAAACCAATGTAGTATTACTTTGTAAATGTTTGTAATGAATTGGATGTAAGGGTATAGAATGAGTTATGCACTGACAGAGAGATCTTGAGTTATTACATGATGCAGTATATTGCAGAATATATAGTGCTTCACCTATTCTGCTGCCATAGAAGTTGTTGCAGTGATACCTCAGTGTAAGATAGAACAGAAAAATATATAACTCAGAGCTTAAGTATAACATTTATTTATTTATTGGTTTGTTTTCTTGCTTCTTGCTGGGTAAGACTGTCTAGTTAAGTGGATTTGCATCAAATCACTGAAGATAATTTTAGTGAGACTCAAACCTCCAAATGGTTAAAAAACTGATAAAGATCTGGAAGGTTTGTTTAATAGTATTTTAAGAAAAGGGAGAAGTACCAACATCTTGGAAGAAAATGGTGGTGGCTGTAATACCTATAGAGGGTACAGACCCATCAGATCCAGCTTCATACAGGCCCATTTCAGTACTAAACCATGATTATATAGTGTTTATGTCTATAATGGATGAAAGAATGGCAAAAATGATGTCAAAATCGATAGATATGGATCAATGTGGTTTTGTGGAGGGGAGGCAAACATTTGACAACATTAACAGAACACTGATGATCCAGAGGGAAACAGAATGTAAGAAAATACTGCTGTTGTTGGTGGGTCTTGATGCAGAGAAAGCATTTGACACAGTAAGCTGGGAGTTTATGAGCAGGTCAGTGGAACCATTTGCATTCCTTGATAAAATTATAAAGCTGATTAGGAGGATATATAAGGGATCAGAGGTGAAAATTAAAATGGGTGGGTTCCTCTCTGATAATTTCTTCTTGAGCAGAGGAACCAGGCAGGGGGGTTCTCTTTCCTCTTTGTTATTTGCATTACATTTAGAACCATTGGCAAAATAAATAAGGGTCTCAGAAATTCAAGAATATAATTGGTATGGTAGTCAAGATAAAATGGCAGATGATATTATTTTACACCTGATAAAACCAGAAAATTACATTGCAGTATTATGGAACATGTTGAAACAGCATTAGACCTTTCTGAGGTACAAAATTAATGAAGCTAAAACAAAGGCAATAGTTGTAAACTATGTACCTACATACAAATTGGTTCAGCAATATCTATATTTATGTGGGCATTATTTATTATTTATGTATTTTTTATTTTACATTTGTTGACCAAGTTTGTCCAACTGAGCTTAATAGCCCTTTTTCAGCGGAAATTCGAGGAGAAAAGCTCCAACATTGTTTGATAAACATAACATACAGAGTGATAGACAGTGACTTGCCACATATAACATACAATAATATTGAAAAAAGATAGACAAAAATTAAAAAAATATTTACACTGTAATAATTAGGAGTAATAAGTGGAAAAGAGAAAATAGTTTGTAGGAGTAGAAAAGAGAAAGAGCTAGGAGAGACAGAGCATAGATTGATAGCATGTTTAAGGGGGATGATTGCACTGGCAGATCCATTTGTTCTGTAGGTATTGCTTAGCAGCAGTTTTGAATTATTTTGGTTGAGCAAGTGACCTAATTTCAAGAGGAAGTCTATTCCAAGCCTTGGTGGGATTAAAGCTGTAGAGATTGTGGCCAATTTTAGTTTTAGGTTTGTAGGTTTGCAAAAGACCTTGGCTGGAGCTATGGAGGGATCTTGTTGGAGTATAGTGAGAAATGAGGGATAATAGAGTTGGGCAGTAGTAGGGTTTGTAGAGAATAGAGTGAATGATCTGAGATTGATTAAGTAAGAGCAAGTTAGGTAGTTCTAGCCACTTAATTTCCTTCAGTGACAGGCAGTGAAATGGACTTATAAGTAATTTGAGCAGCAAATTTAGCTACCTTGTTGTAAGTTGTTTCAAATTTAGCAAGTAGTCCAGTGTTAAGGTTGGTTAGGATTTGAGAACTATAGAGTAAAGTGGGTAGGAGATAAGAGATGGATAGGGATAGCTTAGCTTTTTTTGGTAAGAAATTTCATGTTATGTTACAGGAGTCCTAGCTTCTGATGTGTTTTCCTGATACAATTATTGATGTGTAGGTCAAACTTTAAGTGATCATCAATTGTAACCCCTAAAAGTTTTGTGCTGGTGTCAGCCTGTACTGGGGTATTGTTTAGAGATGTTATAGGGAAGGAGGTTTTGATGTAGTTAAAGATTTTGGGAAGAAAGAGTAATAGTTTAGTTTTTTTTGTGGGTTGAGAATAAGTTGGTTATTGGAAAGCCAGTTTTCGACAGAGTTGAAGGAGGTCTGTGTAGCTGAGATAAATTCAGTTGGAGAGTCAGCAAAAGTAATAACTGTAGAGTCATCTGTGTATTGTACTAGAGAAGACTCAGGACAGGAAAAGGAGAGAAGGTTAGTGAAGATATTGAAAAGTAGTGGGCCAAGGATGGAGCCTTGAGGACCGGACCACCCATTTTAACAGGAAGGAGGGGGGAGTAGGCTGTGAGCCACTTGATGGACTGGTAGCAGTCTGAATAATAGCTGTTAAACCATGAAACAGTTGCAGGTGAGAAATTTCGGTTTGTAAGTTTGAGCAGAAGAAGGGGACGAGAAACTGTATCAAATGCTTTAGAGAGGTCTAAGAAAAGACAGGAAATTAGTTTACTATTGTCTCTAGCAAGTAAGATGGAATTTAAAAAGGACAGAAGAGCTGTATTAGTGCTGTGATTGGGACAAAAACCATGTTGAGTAGGTGTGAGTAGATTTTATTGAAGTAGGTAGTGCATTATCTGTTTGTGTATGCATTTTTCAAGAATTTTAGAGAGAGAGAAGAAAGTATAGCAATGGGTCTGAAATTAGATATATCAGAGGAGTTACCTCCTTTATGTATAGGAAGGCTGTAGAAGTGTTTCTAGATAGTGGGAACTGTAGACTCTGAGATGGAGCGATTTATTAATATGGAGATAGGGAGAGCAAGAGGTTTGGCAGCGATCTGTAGGAAGTAGGAGTGGATATTAGCTACAGATGTGGAACATGGCTTTAATTTCTACAGTAGAGATTTAATAAGGTTGTTAGAAACAGGCTTCAGTGAGAAATTATTTTTAGGATAGCTATTAGGAGCAGAGTCAGAGTTGTTCAAGCTATTTGTATAGTTGGCTAGGTTAAGATTAGGGTTAAGTAGTTTAGATACTGAGTCAATAAAATTGGTGTTGAAGATGGTGGCAGTTTCCTCGTGAGTTTTGTCAGGGCATGGATTTGGGGAGCTAGGGGTATCAGGGTGTAGTATTTGGTTTACTGAGTTCCAGTACGTTTTGGGATTAGATTTGAAGGTGGAGGTTGGGTTATTGTAAAAGTTTTTCTTATCTGTACTTATGCGCCTTTTGGCTAGATTTCTTAGTTCTCTGTGTTTGTGCAGGTCAGGCTGGAGCTTAGTTTTAGTCCAGGATTTCCATGCACTATCCCTAATTTTTAGTAAGTTTTGAGTGTTTTGTGTTAACCATGGAGATATGGTGTATTTTATCTGAACTGTTCGGAGAGGGGTTAGAGAGTTTAGTGTATTTAAGAATGTGGAGTTGAAGGACTAGATTGCTTCATCAAAGTGGAGTTGGTATAAAAAATTCCAGTTAACTTTGGAGAGAAGAGATTTAAAGATTTCTGTGTGAAAGTTAGTTAGATAGCCCTATGAGGTTTAACAAGATGAGATGAACATCTAAGGACTTTTATTGGACAGTGGTCACTTAGGGGGTTAGACAGAGTTTCTGGGTTGTGGTACTTACAGGGATGAAAGACTAAGATCCAATCAATGAGACTGGTGGGTATAAGAGAGTTATTAGTATAGGTAGGGTCAGTAATAAGTTGAGTGAAGCCATAGAAGTTTATGTGTGAGGAAGAGTTTGGGGAGGAAAGTGATAGCCAATTTAAGCTAACGTCACCCAGTATTATAGTCTCATTAGTAGTGTGGTGAGAGATGTATGCACGTATGCTTTCAAGCAGGGGAATGTTATCCCCTGGTGGAATGTAGATTGCCACTATAGTGATGGTGGAGTGCTCATTTAGTATGAGACTGACCAGTAAAATTTCAACTGGGAGAATGATAAAATGAAGTAGTTAGGAGTATGGATTAAATATTATTCCAATGTATCAGCTAAGGATATATGAGAAGAGACTAAACAAAAGATAATACAAAAACTGATAAACTAGAATCTTTGTTATAGGGATATGGATAGTAAGATACAAGCAGTTAAAATGTTTTGGCTCCTTTTGTTTTATATACAGGTCAGGCATATTTTTATCGACCAGAGGAGAAGTTGTGGATATCAATTAATAAAGAGCTGAAGGATTTTATCTGGGAAGGGAAGATGTCAAGAGTCAAGTGGAATAAGCTGATTTTTCCAGAAGAACGAGGCAGATTGGGAATAACCGATTTGAGGGGTATTTCAGAGCTACACTCCTATAAATAGCACAGCAGAAACCTATAATTTAAAGTGGAAAGGGATGATGATAAAACGGGTGAAGCTCAAGAAACAAGGAGAGACTGGGGTTTTGGATGCAGATCCTTAAAGTGAATAACAATAATCATGCAGAATATTATATTCATAAAGTAGCAGAAAGTATTCTAAGAATTAAGCCAACATGGGAATAGAGAAATGAAATTCTGCCAGTAGGGATGACTGCAATTAGGGATGCAGGCAATAGGCAAGAGGGGGTTGGAATTTATTGGAGAAAACTGGAAAAGGAACCAAGGTATCGGGTGCAAATAACTAGAGAGGGAAATGTAATAGAATAGGAATATGCCAAGAATTTATTTGGACTGCAGATTAGAGATTGTCTTCCCTATCAAGGATTGATATCAGAGTATAGGCAAAGAGAAAGAAATGCGTGGGGTCCTAAAATGAAAGACCAGCATTGCTAGAGGTTTTAGTAGAATCTAGCGCAAAGGTTCCTGTTAAAAAAGGAATAGAGCATATAAAATATTGCATGATATAAGAATCAATCAGAGGAAGTTAGAAAGGATTGGGAAGAGAGATTGGAGAAGCAATTCACAACATAAGACTGGGGGGATATATGTATGTGTCCCAAATATGCAACAAAATCTAGAAGATTTAGGAATTTTGCTTTGAAACGTTTACATAGGCATTTTTATACCTCAAGTAGACTCCAGAGAATTTTTCCTCAGGTAGACAGCAAATGTTGAAGGTGTGATGGGGAAGAAAGAGATAATTGGGAACATATTTTCTGGGAGTGTAATGATTTGGCAGACTTTAAATATTCTCTTTAGACTACTCTATCAAAAATACCAGGTGAGCAAATTGATGTATCTAGGAAAATTATTTTTCTGAGCGATGATACAGAACTGGAATTGCCTAGACCTTGCTGAGTCTAAATATGGTGGCTGCCAAAAAAGCAATTCCTAGAAACTGGAAATCAAAGTCTAAACCAACTGTACTAGAAGTAGTAAATATAGCAACAGAGATAAAACAACTGGAATTTGGACCTTTAGAAAAGGGTAGGAGCAAATTACATAGAAAAAATGGGAATTGTGGGAACAATATATACAGATAAGGAATGAGGTTTAGAAGAAGGCAGGATTTAAATGAACTATGTAATGTTTGACTGACAATGACTGGGTAGATTATAAGTGATGTATAATGTTTGCAACTAAAATTATGTCAATATGGTTTGTGATGTACAATGCTTCCAACTTAGATTATGTCAATATGTTTTTTTTTATTTATACAAATGTATGATTGTCTATGTCATAAGTGATAATTTAATGAAGATGTTTCTTGTTAAAAAATAAATAAATAAATAAACGCCAAATAGTTTAGCTGAAAGGCACATTCAAAAACCCACAGATATTTTTTTTTGCATGGAGAAAGCCCTCCTTGCACCCTTTATGTGAGAGGAACCCTCCACCCCCCCAACTTATATCTATTAACTGCATAGTCAGACAACAATGGGGAGTGAAATGCCAATTTTACAGAATGTAGGTTTTCAGTAATATAATTTTAGAAGTTTAGGACGCCAGAAAGGTACGTTTATGGAGTTATCAAACTCACAGTAAATTCAGTTGTTCAGAATAACACCAATCACACCTTGAACCATAAAAAGCAGGCATCTGGTGAGGTACATTCAAAAGGGAGCACTGTATTCAGTTTCTGGCTGATGATGGCCGAGTATAATGGAATTATAACATTCTTAGATCTAGATGCAATGCCTTTACTTATAAGATGTGCTACATAGAAGGATTTCCTTACTACTATGAATATGTGATGGTCAGAGTTCAGATTGCTATTAACCTGAGTACCCACATCATGTACCACTGGGCTTATTC
>NC_056746.1:237049715-237059715 GCF_019279795.1 Protopterus annectens
GCTGCAGGTGTTTGGAAAGGTACATACCAAAAGAGGCATTGTACTCAATTATTAGCCTGATGAGGGAAGAGTACAGGGAGGGTATAACTCTTTTTTTCTGGAGGCAATGCCCTTACTTATGAGATGAGCAATATATAATGCCCTTCTTACCACTGTGGAGACATCGTGATCAAAGGTAAGGTTGCTGTCAACCTGTGTGCCCAGGTCGCTCACCACTGAATGCATACTTAGGGTGTTATTATTGATGTGGTAGTTAGCAGGAATCAAAAGGGATGCTAACACATTTTTTACATTGAGTTTAAGGCCATGACTTTGTTTGTGTAAGACCCTCTTGTAGGATGTTGACATTGTTTGGTGATTCTATAACCACTCCCAGTTTGCAACCATCAGCAAAATTTGTTAGCCACAGACCTTTAGTTTTAGCTTGTACTTCAGAGAAATAAATTACCAACAGTAGAGGTCACAGGACTGATCTCTATGGAACACCACTGGTTACAGGTCTGCTGTTGGAGGTGGATTCCCCTATTTTGACCATCATGGTTCTTTCAGTGAGCTATTTAGTGACCCATCTAATGATATAAGGGTTGATACCTAGCTGGGTGAGTTTGTCAATGATGCTTGAGTGGGGGATAGTGTCAAAAGCCTTGGCTAAGTATAGGTAGGCTGTATGCATAGATTTCCCCTTGTCAAGGGCCTTGGTGACTGTCTCAAAGAAGTCCACTAGGTTTAGCAGGCATGATCTCCCTCTGACAAATCCAAATTGAGTATGGTCAAGTGTTTGGAGATTACCTATATCTTTATTGATAAGGTCCATGATGATACGCTCCATGGCCTTGCAGATGAGGCTAGGCAAGCTAATAGGTCTATAGTTGCTGGGGTCAGTGGAAGCACCACCTTTGTGCAAGGAGATAATTGTGGCCTTTTTCCATTCAGCTGGGATGAAACCGGTGCTTAGACTATGATTGAAAAGAGTACCTAATAGTGTTGCTAATTTTTGTTTGAGCTCATGTAGGATGCACCCTGGGATGTTATCAGGTCCCATAGATACTGTATTTTTTACCTTAGAGAGGGCATTCACAACCTGCTCTTTAGAGATACAATGTAGAGGACAGGTAGTAGGGATGTCATGAGGTATGTGTGGTGGGGACAGGGCAGTGAATTTTTCACAGAATCTGTCAGCTAACAGGTCAGCAATGTCCACAGGCTCAGTATATGTGGTATCATTAACTGCCAGTTTGGCACAAATCTGGGCCGTTCCTTTTTGGTTACGGATGTAACTAAAGAATGCCTTATGGCTGTACTTAGTTGAGGAAGCTAATTTGGAGGGCCTCACAAAAAGTCTTATTTGCTTGTTTAAGCTGAGGAAGGAGTGTTTCCAGTTAAGGGCTGTCTCCCTCTTACTCTTAGACAGCAATTTCTTCCTCTTATTGTAAAGCTTGTTAAAGGCAGTTGTCCATCAGCAAGTTTACTCTTCCTTGAAGAGCTTGTTTTGGTCCAATCAGGTACGGCTAAGTCAATGCAGTTATACAGGCATAATTGCCTGTTACATATGAGTGGAGAGGTGCAGTGAAGCTATTTATAACATCTTGTAAGAGGTTATAATCTGCTTTGGAGAAGTTTTTTTAGTTTAGTTGCTGCTGGGGGGGGGGGAGAGCAAATGTGATAGTTACTTCAAATGAGATTGATTTGTGGTCAGATCTCACCAGGGAGGACCTCACAGTGGGGATGCTATAGTGGTCCCCCATATTGATAAGTACCAGATCCATGATGTTGGCACACCTTGTGGGGGTGTCAACCAGCTGGTCCAGGGCATTAGAGTTAATGAAGTTAAGGAACCTTTGGGCAAGTGAGTTTGAGCATGAGTAATTTACCCAGTCAATGGATGGGTAGTTAAAGTTGTCCAAAACCATGGTGTTCAGATGTATCTTGATAGACTCAAGTAGATCCAAATAGGCAGAGTGGGTGTCCTGATTCATGGAGGGGGTCCTGTAGCTGGCAATGACTTGAACAGGTGTCCTACCAACAGTTAATTGCACCTGAAGTAACTCCAGGGAATCATGCTGTTTAACCAATCTGGAGGTGTATTTATCTTTAATGAATACTGATACACCAACTACATTAGTTTTCATGTCTTCAATTTCTGGTCTAAATGTGTGTAAGGAGGTGTAGTGTGATATGGCTGAGGTGCTCTCCACAGCCTTAAACTACATCTCCATGACTGCGCAAATGTCTATGTCTTCCAAGGTGAGGACTGCTTCCAGTGAGTGCAGTTTCATGTTAAGACTCCTAGCTTTTAGCAGCATAACCTTGAGGTTTTTAGATAGCGTTTTTACATCCAGAATTTTGTCCTTGAGACACTGCCTTAAAAAGCACTATGGAGGTGGCAAGAGTCTTGGCCAGTAGCCAAAATCACAGACGTGACAGATGAAGACCATCTCTGGCAATATCATTGATGTCTGTAGATCATGTCATCCCAGGCTGACAGATACTGTATCTCATTAGAATGACCACAGAAACTAAGCCAATTATTGAAGTCAAGCATTTTCTGTTTGTACTGAGGCATCATCATAGGTGATGGTAAAATGCTGCTTAAGGCTAGGGACATACCAGCCTGAGACACATAGTCTGAGAGCTCTGTCATGTCTCTCTTCATATAGTCCAGAGAGGTACATCTCAAGCCATTCACACCAATATGGGCTATGATAGAGTCATAACAGTACCTGCTGTTGAGAGAGTTGAGTGCATGTGTGATATGGTGGATCCTGGCACCTGAGAGACAGCTGATAGTGACCTTCTCCTTATCCAGCCTGGTGAGAGGGACATCTCGGTGTCTCACGATGGAGTCACCTATGCCGAATATGTTTGATTTTGTCTTTAGCCTTAAGGGCTTGACAGGTAAGACACTGGTATGTGAGCTATTATGTGTATAACATTCTGCAGAGGAGATATGTGTAGCATATTTGTGTTTGGGAGGTCTCTGGTGTTTAGATATGTTTCTGGTGAGGACCTCCACATATGCAGGTATGTGTGATGTGGGTTTGGGTGGAGTAGAATGTGAGGTGTGCATGCTGATGACCCGCTCATTGTCATATGTACTGACTGACATATGACAAAGCATGGATTCAAGGTTCTTAATATAGTTTCATCTCTCATGTGTTGAGTTTGTGTGGACTAGGAGTAGAGGGTTGTCGGTGAACATGAGGCAGTTACTACACTGTCTCAAGATGCCCATGTTGACCAAGCTGGCTGGAGAAACTGTGGGAAATTGTAAGTCCATAATTTTAGGTAAATTTATATGATCAGGAAGAGAGGTCACACTTAGGAATGGCTAGTGGGTGAGAGGTGTGTTGGTACCTCTGGGACTAGACTTAGTGTTCTACTTGACAGTAGAGCAGGGGTGCAAAAACCTCTGGAGGTCCACAAGCAAAGTGCTAAGGGAAAATCAACAAGAAAAACATTTGTGACTATTACCAACAATGGTAAGTACCGCTATGCGGCATTGCACGATAGTGCAGGTGCATTACACGCAGCAAGCTCAGACGTGGGGCTTAAATAAAACAAGCAATAACCCTTTTAACTCAAACTAGCCAATAAGGACACACTCTCTGAGCTCTAGTCCAATCACCCTTGATTAGATGGGACCCAGACAGCACTCTCCTCCCACAAGGGTGCAGAAGGGCCTTCTCCAACAAAGATGACTTGAATTTGATGCACAGAAGTTAGAAAACAGACTCAGAAACAGCAAACCTGGAACTGGGCTATGCTACAGCCAAACTAATACAGTATGCAGTAAAATGTGGCCAAAAAACAGTTCCGACAATTCAAACAGAGTAGAATGCAAATACAAATTAAAGGTGCAATATAAGAGGAAAAACAGGCAGTTATAGTTAGTTGGAAGCAATGCAACGGATGCCTCAGATCTTTCAGTATCTCAGTGAAGAGCTGGTTTTAGTGCTCAAGTGAAACAAGATGGTCGAGATTCAGTAAGACTGAATGTAGCCTATGCTAAAAAGTGCTGAGGTATTAGAAATTCAAAGTGCATAAAATCAGTCAACAGCAAAAAAGCAGTATAAATAAAGTAGCAAATCAGTAGAATACTGTTCTCAATTTAAGCAGGCTACTAATAAGCAGTAACAAATGTAGCAGATTAAATGCAACTGAACACTTTTAAGAAGAAGCAGCAAAAGCAAAATAAAGTAATAAAGTATAATACAGCAAAATACAGTAAAAGCGGCTGAATATAGTGTATTTTTTGTCAAGTAGAAAGGGAAAAACAAAATGAAAACTCCAGCAAAGCCAGAACTTCAACTGAGTGACCTCCCAAACCTCTTGTATCAGAGGAACATGGGATATATGCAAATGATCCTTATGAACATCAGGTGTTTCAGCTAATTGACAATTCTGAATGCCCATGACTTGTTTTGTTGTTTCTGGGAGGTCACACAGTGGAAGTTCTAGCTTTGCTGGAGTTTTCATTTTGTTTTTACTGATTGGTTTTTCAGTGACCTTCTCACTCATTGTTTTAGTTTGTTGTTTGGGATATTTTTTGCAGTGACCCTAATGATAATGGACATCAGTTGGGTATAACAGCCCTGTGTTTCTAATGTTTAGTCAAACACTCTACTTGTGCTGTCCTGATGAGGTCATAACAAGGCCAAAATATGCATATCCACAGCTAGTGGGGTTTGGCTTTATTGGCATGAAATTGTCCACTAAAATGATGAACAAGTCATGGGCATTCAGAATTGCCAATTAGATGAAACACCTGATGTTCATAAGGATCTTTTGCATATATCCCATGTGCTTCTGATACAAGAGGCTTGGGAGGTCACTCAGTGGAAGTTTTAGCTTTGCTGCAGTTTTCATTTTGTTTTTACTGATTGGTTTTTCAATGACCTTTTCACTCATTGTTTTTATCAAGTAGAAAGGGAGGAAAGAGAAGTTCACTCAAGGTAAAGAAGCTAAGGGGGTGGACCTTCCCAAATGTTATTACTGTACTCAATATAATGAGCTGATTTGAGAGGACTGGGGGGAGTGTTCAATATCAAATTTATAGTAAGAGGCGGGCAAGCAAAATACACCAAGTTTTAAGAGCACAACATCACTAGGGCCGGTGGGAGGCAAAAATAAAATGGAGCTAGTCAGAGATCAGAACAGAAGTAAATGTTAAGCCAGAGGAATGTTTAACACACACAAACTTTGCAACACTTAACACAGAATTATTAAATATCACTAAAACAGTTATAACAAGTGCAAAATAAATACTTATATCAGTTTAGTATATCCAGATGGTTACAGAAGCAATCCAACTCCAAGGGAGCTCTGGAATAATATATATATATATATATATATATATATATATATATATATATATATATATATATATACAGGTCCCATTCAGAAGATCAACTCAATGGAAAGTCGAACATCATGTGGTCAAGACCATATCATTAACTTTCTGAAATATCAAAGCTTTTGAATGGAGATGGCGGTACAATGGAGATTGGGGAATTTACCATTTTCCCCACTGTAGTGCAATCTTGGAGTAGGTATATATAATTTGCAGGGGGTGCAGGGAGGCTTGCACCCTCCACACCCACAAAAATGTAGATTTTTGTTGTTTTTGATTTTTTGACTTTTCGGAAAATTGATCATATGGTCTCGACCATATGAAGTTTGACTTCCCACTGAGTTCATATTCTGAATAGGGTCTATATATATATATATATATATATATATATATATATATATATATATATACACACACACACACACACACACACACACACATATATATATATATATATATATATATATATATATATGCATACATACATATATATATATGTTCACACACGTGTGTGTGTGTGTGTGTGTGTGTGTGTGTGTGTGTGTGTATGTGAAAACAAGAGGACTTACCATACTTTGCAGTTAAGCATTCAATATGGGAGGTTTAGGGGTGACTTGCGGTATTATTTTACAGTAAGGGTGGTGGATGTCTGGCAAAACATCATAAGCAAATAGTACAAGGAATTTAGCCATGCATGGAAGATGATTCTTATGAGGGGTGGGGAAAAATACATGTGGTTTGTTAACTGCAATCTAAATGTTACCAACTAGATGAGGGAAAAGATAGACTTGATAAACATAGTGGTCCTTATCTGCAGTAATAGTTATGTCTCCATGAACCTCTTCTCAGACACTGAGACTGTTTTTGATTCCTGTGGTATAGCTGTTGTCAGTATAGCTCTAGTCTTTTTCAATTAACTCTTTACTGTGGAGCTGCCTACTTCACTAGCTGACCAGATGACCAGTCACCCTTGACATCCATATATACTTTTTTGTTAACCAAACAGGTAGACCAATAAAAAATGGACCTTCTTCAGTCTTGACCAAACCATTGGTAAAAATACATAGAGGACAGATCATAAAAATAGGAAAGTAGTTAATTTCAGTGAACAGGTTGATAAGAAATATTTGAAAACATTCTCATGCAAGAAAATTTTAATCTGATTTCATCCAAACCAGTGTCTTGTTTTTTTTTTTTTTTTTTTTTTTTAATTTATTCCTGTCACTTACTATTCTGCCATTTTTTGATATTTTACAAGTAAAGCCCATTGTTGAGTCAGTCTTTCCTGATAACATGGCATGGCTGGCAGACAGACATTAGCAGAAGCCATTGGTTGATACCTTTTAAAGGTTCTTTTGCAGTCTCTTTTACCTAGCACTTTATATTCCTGGTAATATGGATGAGTAGAAACAAGCTTCAATAAATTAACTATAAAGCTGTTTTAAACAGTGGTAACCTCTACTAGTAAGAGCTACCAGAGATTAAATATGTTGTAGCGGACCAATTTTTAAGTATTTTTCATGGTTGGCATGTCAGGCAAACATTTTGGAGCAAAGGGGTTGGGCAATTAAGGTAAACTATTGGACTACTTCTCCCCTGCTACTGTCTTTTCCATCACTGTCCAGGTGCTAATGATCAGAAAGTAACATGACAAAGCCACGTGGGACTCAATCACCTTGAATGGCCTGTGGGAGGAGGGGAATTTGTGAGCTGAGGTTACTTGTAAGGGAATGCAGGCTATTTTCTGTCAGTGGATTCACTTACAGTCAGTCCCCTTTTCACAGGCAGCAGGTAAACAGTGCCTGTGGCTGCATACCCATGAAATTGTTCTGTCTCTAATGCCAGAACTTTTTCAATCACTTCAAACAAGGCCTGAAAAGCTCTTCTGGTTCTGTTGCATGTTTTTATGCTTTTAATGTTCACCCCTTTCCTGTCATTAAAACTCATGTTAATTTATACATGTCAGTATTAGAGTAAAGGCCTCTGGGTTTTATTTGCTTACTAGGTTAATTACTGCAGTATATTGAATTGCCATGCCTTCATCTGTGATTTATTGATTTTTTTATTGTACTAAATGCTGAATTTGTGGCACTCTGCAGTGCTACTGTAGGCTTTAATTACAATTAAATGCCACTAAATAAAATGTGTATTGAATTACTGAACTGTGGAATGAATACCTAAAGCTCACACAATTTAAGACCATTACTGCACAACAACAACAACTGCATTACTTATTTTTAACTGAATAAAATATTGGCTTTGAGCTGAATTGTGTTTGTCAGTCCTTCAGAATGTTGAAAAACTCAGTTACCTGAATATGGGTATCTGCTTCTCAAATAATTTACCTTCTGGCAACAAATGATTAAAAAAATACACATAACTGTAAAACTCTTACCTCAAGAGTCAGATCCAAAAGTCATAAATCAGGGACACTTTTTAAATATCAGTACTGTTTAGTTCAACTATTGTCAGTATAATAGGACCATGGCCGGCCTTAGGCATAGGCGAACTAGGCGACCGCCTAGGGCGCCGTACAGGCCAGCCCCGGAAAGGGCACTATTTTTAACTATTTATTTATTTTAATTAATAAAATTCTTCTCGCTCGGCTCCATGTTCAGGAAGCCTGATCCATAGCGTGAGAGGGGTGAGCGCCCTCCCACTTACAGCTGCAGGTTGGCTCGGAAACTAAAAAAAAAAAAAATTGCAGTACACGAGTCTGTTACCTTAAGGAGGAACATTAGCAGCATGGGTCATGATGCCAGCATGGACACAATTACATTCTTCAGGCCTGCACATAATTTAAACTAGCAGTTCTTTTAAGAAATACGCCAAGTCCGTGTGGAGCCATTTGGTTTAGAAAGAAGGTAAGTGTATGCGTGTTTGTGTTTAAGTGTAATTTAAGCCGCTCATTTCTGTATGAGAGAGGAAGTGTGTGTGTATATGTATGGAATTTAAATTTAGCTGTTCTGTTTGCATGAGAGATAGTGTGCGTGTGTGTTAATGTGTGAGAGTAGATGCGTGTACCTTCTGTGTTCGTGTGGGTTTCCTCCCGGTGCTCCGGTTTCCTTCCATATTCCCAAGACATGCTGTAGGTGTAGCAGACATTCTAAATTGGCCCTAGGTGTGTGTGTGTGTGTGTGTGTGTGTGTGTGTGTGTGTGTGTGTGTGTGTGTGTGTGTGTGTGTGTGTGTGTATAATGTAAACTTAGTGGCTCCATTTGTCTCTGTATGAGAGAGAAAAGTGCATGTCTGTGTTGTATGAGAGAGTAGAGTAGGACTGTGTGGAATTTAAACTAGTTGTTAGTTGCTGTATGAAAGAGAAGGTGTGTGTCTGTGTGTTGCTATGTGAGAGAGTAGGTGTGTGTTGTTATGTGAGAGTAGGGGTGTGTGTGTGTGTGTGTGTGTGTGTGTGTGTGTGTGTGTGTGTGTGTGTGTGTGTGTGTGTGTGTGTGTGTGTGTGTGTGTGTTTGTGTGTGTGTTAAGCATACCTTTTCAAGTGTATGGATTTATTATAGTTTTTGTCTGTTTCTCATAAAGTTTGTGGTTTTCTGGCAAATCAGGGAGGACTGTAGTCACAAAATTATATGTATATGAGTTTTAAACTTTGCATCCTCCACAAAATACATGCTAATACAAATACTGTTATTCTTTTAACTTTATAAGTTAAAAAGGGCACTACTTCAAACTGTCCCTATTTTTTAGCCATTGCATCCATGTTATTTTAGGCTTTGTGCAGATTTTTTGCACTAAGAGGTTGAGAAATATGCATATCTTTCTGCTGTACAGATGTTTGCAGAATGTCCAAATTCTTGCCTCATATTTTTGGCCTATTCCTCATAAAATGTGTGGTTTTCTGGAAAATCCCTAAAGACTGAAATAATTAAATGTCATACATTTGAGTTTCAGTCTTCATTTCCTTTATACAATGCCTGCTAAGATAAATGCTGTTATTCTAGCAACTTTTTAAGTCTATAAGAGCAATATTTATAATATGTCCTTTTGGAGCCTTTGCTCCCCCCCCCAATATTTTAGGCTTTGTCCAGCTCTTTTGCTAAGAAGTTGAAAGGTATGGAGGCATTGTATATAACGCCCTAGTTGCCAATTATTTGATGAATTTTAAGGTGAGGTAGTGGTTCTGCATTCCTGAGTGTGTCTTCCTTTGCTTAAGATGCCTAGTGACTATGAACTTGTTGTTTTCTCAGTCATTCCCTATTGTAGTATCACCATCTTACCAGTTTTTTATGTAACATAGGCATTTAATTCTTAAAGGGCAGTAAGCACTGAATTTGTAGATGAAACACTGAAATATAAAGTTGCTTGCCAGTAACAGCCTCTTCATTAGTTCTTTAATGTGGAATTATTCAGATGAAATTTATTTCTGCAGAGATTGTGCTTACTGATTTATACTGATGGATTGTAATGATAGAAGTCTTAAGTGGCCTTTTATGGTTAAAATATTCTGAAATGGGCAGCTATTTCATTATTGGGAAATGCATTGTTTCATTGCTTACTGGAAAAATGTTCAAAACTACAAATTGAAAACACACACTAACAAGTGGTGCCTTATTGTACAGGGAATTTGAAAGCAGTGTTAGTACCATAATTGCCTTTGGTGCAGAAGGCTGTGGATTCTACTCCCCCACCATGTAGA
>NC_056746.1:237062215-237109715 GCF_019279795.1 Protopterus annectens
GCTGCTTTGCTCCACTTTTCCTACCCAACCTGCTATTAGTGTTGTTCCTGTCCTGGGGATAGTACTGGAGACACTTGGAGTAAAAATGGTGTAGCCAGACAGCTAATGGTCAGCTGGGAGCATGCAAAGGGGAAACAAAGAAATCTAGGTTAAAGTACCATATGTGCAATTAAACAGCTAACTATCTGTAAGTTTTACATACATTAATAAAACATGTTAAGCTCTTTGTTTAAAATAAAAAGTGCAAACTAAACTATGTTGTGAAGAAATCCTTATAGATTCATAGATTAGAGTAGTATTAGGCTAACTGCCCTTGTGGGACATTTTCAGCCTAGGCAATTACCCCATACAAGAATCCAACCCTGCACCTTGTGTCCATATGGTAGACACTTAACCATTATGCCAAATTCCCACCCTAACCATTGCTCAGAGATAGGCATGTGTGTATTGCTTCAAGGAGTGATATTTACACACAGGGAGTTGGCTGTTGTGAGATTAGAACCCCTACCTATCTAGTAGTGCACATTACAGGTTGCAGTATTTACCGCATGTGCCATGAAGATTACTTAGGACCCTCAGATTAAAAATCTGATGCTCTACCCACTGAGCTAACCAGGCTTTCCTTATTTTTGCCTCCCATGGTGAAAGTGCCATTATGTTATGTGTCTGTCCATTGGAAAAATACATGAATTGTCTTCCTGCTAGTGGCAATACCTAAAGTACAGGAACTCATTCCCTGATAATGCATGGTGTTTATTTTAATCCTTGCTTTTTGGATGATAGATTATAGTATTATTTAATTTACAGTTTTACTTTTAGAAAACAAACAAACAAAAACAAACAACAACAAAATAAATCTGAACATCTGCTTCTAATATATGTGCTACATGCTATACTTTAAATCTGTAATGCTTACAAAATGTCATTTTAGGCTGTAGCTCTGTTATCTGTCATCATGAGTATTCTATTGTGATTCAACATTTCTTCAAACCCAAGCAGCTCTTTTGCATGCTGGGTTTGCCACTTTTGTTGCTTCCTCTTGTACATAAATATTCTGGTCAAATTTTCCTTGGGTTCCATCTTGATCAAAAATTAGGACTTCACAGTGGTTCTTCAAAGAGACTGCTCTTTGTCAGAATTTTAGCTACAGTTGCTTGCAGGGATGTTAAGCAAATGACAGGTCTGAATGCAAAATCCTGAGATTTTACTGGTAAACATTAGCTTTTGACAGGTATCTAAATGAGGAACTCCATTCCTGCATAGCAATTAAACTTTTGGTCACCTCTGATAAAGCATAAAGCGGAACAAGTGTGTTAAAAAGTCAGCATCTAGTTCTAGCATGACAAGGCCAGTTAAATGGACAGAATTTCCATGTGATCTTACTCATTGGGGATTGGTATCTAGACTGACACACTTGCTGTCCATCTCTGATGAAATCACATGAGGAGATTATGGGAAGGTGGGTGTCCTTATCCAGCTCAGCTGTTGTGTCTTAATGTTTTCGATCCCCACAGCTCAAGGGTGGCTCACAGCAGAATATGCTGGAAGGGAGTGGTAATGCCTCAGGGCATAGCACAGGCAGCTGTAAGGAAATAAAAATGTTTGCAATCAAGGGCAAGAATTTGGAGACAAGCCAATCCACCCTACCCCCACACAAACACTGCAAGGTGGACTGGTGAACCACCAAGCAACTTTTTAAATAGATAAACCATCTACCTTAAGAGTATATCAGAGTATAAGAAAATCAGACAACTGTACTTCAGCAGCTAAGGAAATATTAAAATTAGTAGCTAATGTTAAAGATATGATTCTAAGCATGTTAAAGTGACATAGTGATCAGAGTTGTAATGTATATATCAGTATAGGCTGTGACAAGTAAGATAGTTCCTCTTTGGCATCTTTTTAGATGGTGTATTTCTTTAAGCCAGAAGTAATGTTCCAAGACATTCTGCATGTCTTAGTAATTCTAAAATTCCCAAAGTTGGGCATCCTGAACATTAGAATGAATGAATTTCTTACCATTTCTTACCATGAGGAATTGTGGATCAGATTAGTAAATCATTTCTATTTCTATATTTTATTTTTAATTGGCACTTTTAACAGTTTCCAGTTCATGACAATGTTCTGCTGTGAAATCAAGTTCTTCCTAAAGTATTTTAAAGTGGCATAGTACATTAAAGGTAAAATACGACCATGTGCAGATTGTGTTCAGGTTGATATCGGAGATGAAAAAAAACAAACAAAAAAAAAAAAACCAAGAGGATGTAGAAAACATTAAGCAAACATTTGCTACAGCTGGAGTAATGGTGAGAGATACAGTGAGTGAAATTCATTGCAAGCAAAGAAGTGAAAAATAATGCACCATGGAGAGGAAACCAAGCAGCATGCAATCTTTTGATTAGAATAGTAAAGCAAAACACAAACAAAAATGCAGCAAACTCCTTATAGTGTGTTAAACATAAAATGTTGGATTACTTCACTAAAACATGCATTATCAAAATAACAATCGTCAGAGTAGATAAGACTACAAGCAGACTAAAACAACAATAGCAGTAAATTAGATTAAAATACAGCATGTACTATTAGGTCAATCAGTAATCATATCAAAAGCCTGGATACTGGGAAAAAACAAAGACTATTATTTATCAGACTTTTATATGTTGGAATAACGATAATCCACATTTATATGCTTGAGCTTTGGAAGTCTACAGAATGAAAAAAGAAAAGGAAAGGGATGATAGGATTTACACTGGCCTGGAGAGACACTTCCAGTTAGGTGGGATAAGTAAAGAGAGGAATGTGAGAAGGGCCATTGATACAGGTGAAAATTAAGACCTCAAAGCAAGTTGACCTAAATGGTATAGATTCTGCATTATAATCTAAGTGAAGACAGATGAACAGAAATTAATATGCGTATTCCCTAGGAAAGGTGAACGTGGAAACATAACAGTAACCTTTCAATACTTCATGGGAAATAACAAGAGTTTTTGAATATAACATCTTTTAAAAGAAGATGTAGACATGAACAAGATGACATCACTTAAATTTAATGGCTCCCGAGTAATGTGAGGAATTTATTTTTTAGACTGATGAAAGCATGGAACAGCATTAATTAGGAAGTTGTGGGGTCAGAAATAATGATGGCGCAGGTAGGACAGTTCTTGTGGGAGACTGGGAGACTTCAACTAAACGGTAGCTTTGAGCTGTAGCTTAGCCACTAGATATGGAAAAGGGTAGAAGAGATGGGCCAGATTGTACGTGACTGCCAGCATAATCTAACAAAAAGATATTTAAAAACTGAACTTGCCCCAAAAAAGTATTTTTGGCTAAATGAAAGAAGAAGTAATTGTTCTCACATCTCTGAATCACACGGCAACTTACCATGGGCAGTTTGCAATCAGACAAAGCTGTTTGTACCCAGGTGGCATAATGCCGAATAAGCCAAAAAGTTTGGGACACTGTTAAACTGCAGGTCAGGTAGCCATGTGACTCCATGCTGCATGCTAAGAGTTTTGCTCCATTACAGCGTTGTATACACCATGTGCAAAGATAACACATCTGCTTTGTGCAATAGCTGTCATCTGTGAATATCAGAATTGATTTTAAATTAATAACTTTATGTGAAATACTTTGCCTTATCTAGCAATATTGAAACTGTCCTTAAAGCCATACCTCCAGCCTTATGTTACTGGTCATTGGGTTGCTAGGGACAATGGCACTTTTATGGAGGAGTTATACTAAGCCACTTTGCAGCTTATGAGGTGTAAACAAAAAACAGCCTCATCTTTGGTCTGCAGTTTATTGTTACTCAATCATCTCTGTGTAGGGTGATGCCATACTGCCTAATGCTATTTCTGCATTACAACTCATCTTTTCCCTTCTTCAAACAATGCTCTTTATTTGGAATCTGATTTTTTTTTTGCTGCACTCAGAAAAAATGGAGGACCATTATACTGTATGATATTTTTTTCTCTATAGTTACTAGTATGAATTTTAGAACTGATAAGTAAAGTCTTATGTTTGACCCAATAATTGCTATCTAGATAAAATACCTGGCTTTTCATGTCTGAGTGTCTATGTTTGTGATGTCACTGCACTTATCCAGCAAAGACTGTGATGCAGTGTTGCAAATGATGTGAATGGCATGTTGGCATGTCAGTTTTAGGTTTTAAAAGGTGTTTGAATAATTCTTGCTTGTTCAGTAAATTGCTTACTAATATATATATTTAGAATTTAGTTGCTTTAAAGGGTTTGCATAGAACTATGTTCATCTTTTCAGTATCCCTAGGCTTTGCAATAAATAAATAATAAACTACTGTAGGATCATATCTTTACATTTATCTAGGGGGTACATTTTTTAACTCTAGATAAAGGGAATCACTAAAAATATACGAGGTATGTGTTCAGTAAATGTCACATAAAATAAATAAATAAATGTTAAAAGCAGTGTTCAATTTTTAGATTGCTTAAAGGAATATTCAATGCCTTAATCGCACAAAAAGTATGTTTTGCACTATCAAGTCAGCCCCTGAAGGCTGTGGAATGGCTATGGTGCAAGTGATTTTTATGTTTTTCAGACCACAGAGCATTGTGGTTGTAAAGGTGCATTAATTTCATATATCTTTAAGCTGTATTGTTTTTGGCAGGCTTGTTATAGCTTTACAAGTTTCTATACCTTTGCTAGAATAATGCTTCAATATTGAGTACTACAGTTTTCAAATATATTTCCATAATTTCGCATTGTTAATGCACTTCATATAAAAAGAAAACAGCTGTAGTACACATAGTGTTATTTAAGCAAGTCAGTCCACCCTTTCTATATGTGGCTTTTTATCACTTGTAGTAGAATATTTAACTAGTTACATTTTCATATAATATATTTATTTAATGTTAATACAAAGTAAAATATTCCATATATATATATATATATATATATATATATATATATATATATATATATAGACTACATGTGATAATCTCATCCCAGAGTGACATTTAATTTTTTTTTTCTGGTGCCTGCCATCACTAGGAAGCCAGCAGTTGGAAAAAAAAAAAGACATAAGACAGTTCTGTATTCAGAATGGTGAAGGTATAGAAGAAGCCTTATAATGGGACAGCCTTCTGCCACTGTTCATGAAAGTTAAAATGTGATAAAATAGATTCAAAGGGCTTTTGTAAGAGCCACTACCTGGAAACAGAGACATGATATTTTAAATGATAAAGGGAAGGCTGTGTTCAAATGCCTCTGAACTTTGTTTCTTAGTTTTAGAGATGATACTTCACACGCTCTCTAAATTAATATGTCTGCATAGCACAAGCATGTATAGCAGACAGTATTCGTTCTAGTACATGTAAAAATAGGCTGAACAAATATTCTAATGCTTTATTTCATAAATTAAGAAATGGGTGATTAGGAAAATGTATTGCTAAGTCTACGGGGTCCACCTGAAAAAGAACATTTGTGTCTAGTGCGCTTACCAAGTCAACAAATGCATAAAAAAGAAAATAGATTATTTATTTCTAGAAATATGCAATTTAAGAAATATGTAATTTACTATAAGTGGACATAACCCAGAATAGCTCAAAAATGTTTGAATAATGCGATGTATGACCTTCATATTGCAGAGCATTTCTCCCATGTAAAACACTTGATATTCTACCATACCTTTTAGAACAAAATTTTGTATCAGAAGGTATGAATAACCCTGCTGTTTGTTGCCCCAATTATGTCATGGTAGTTTACAGGCAGGTGTAAAGATTGATGCAGTTTGTGTGTGTGTGTGTGTGTGTGTGTGTGTGTGTGTGTGTGTGTGTGTGTATGTGTGTGTGTGTGTGTGTGTGTGTGTGCATTTGTGTATGTGATGTGTTTGGCACTGTTGGTGCACAACAATTTAAGTATACATTTAAATACTTTTCCCTCACCTTAATCTCCTTCTAATTGACAAGTATTACGCTGTTTCCACAGTAGTTACATTCAATTATTAACAAAATATATGTTTTCTGTGGGCAAACGTGCAAGACAGAAGAAGGCATACTTTATGGAAAAGAGGCATAGTCCTGTTAGGTATACATATATTTTAATACGAGATTCCACTGACCCCTATCTTTGCTTTAGTAAGCATTCAGGTCACTCATACAAAGCACTTCAATGGGTCATATTTGCCACAACTTTGGCTTGCCATATTATTCTCAGCTACTCTGGAAGACTGTGCTTATTCACTTGAAGCACATGAGGCATGATTTCATCTTCTTACACTTGCTACCTTATAGTATGACACTTGAAACAAACCCTACCATTTTTCTTTTAATAAGATTATTATTATTGTAGTATAGATTTGTAGTACAGGACAGAGCAGCCTAGGATGTTATAAAGAATATGTACATCCTTTCTATAGTTTGTAAAGCAAAAATACAGTTGATCACCAGCAGGGGTGCAACCAGAGAACTTGCTTTGTGCTCACAAACCCTTATTTGTTGTCCCAGCCCACCTGGCATTTTAAAATGGACTTAATAAATGTGTTGCATCTTTGTTAACTTTTCTCCATAAAACTGTTAAAAATGTTGCTTTTAGATTAACAATTCCCTCTATAAAAAAGCAACAAGCCTGCTGGCTGTATGCACTAATTTTAACAGTTGCACATATAATATAGTCTGAAAAAGCCAAAGGTTTTCTAAGAGATGGTCAGAAATGTACTCGCTGGAATGCAAAGAGTATGCCTGGCTGCAGCCTTGATCACCAGAGCTTTCTCCTACTTTGTAATTATGTACTGTGCTTTTGGGAGTCATGAATTTGTGCATGAGCAACAGTGGATCCATACTATAGATTATTTTATGCAGATTGCGGTAAAGGAAATCTGTCTTCTCCCTACACCTACATTGCACCAAAGATAATTATATTAAGTAGTGGGCTGCTGGGATACAGACCTCTACCATTAAGTATGGGAGACTGCATGCTTGGAGCATATTGCCATTCACAACAAAGTTAACTGACCTGCTGTTTTTGAAATCATGTGACATTTTAAAAGGCATTCAAATTATTTCTTAAACCCATTGAAATCATTTGCCTTGTAGTTTGTCACCCTAAACCCTCTTCTATGCTGTTTCAAAATTGTGTGGAGAAACTAGTATGTCTGATACAGTGAACTTTTAAGTTTCATTGACAGATAAAATAAACAAAGTGTGAGTTGGATAAGAAAGCTGTGTGGAGAATTTTGACAGATCTATCACCAGGAAAGTTAATTGTTTAGTCCATACCTCTCAACAGTCCCTGATTTTCAGGGCTGTCCCTAATTTTGACTCAGATTTTAGCTCTGTCCCTCTTAATCCCTGTTAAAAAATACAATCTGACTGCAATGGGAATAAAAGCATTGCATCTTAAATTATTCTTCTTGTCCTTAGATTATACTTCAGTAAGCTTTCTCACCTGTAAATTCATACCATCTACCTATTTTCTTTCTTCTCGTATATTGTGCCTCAGTAGTACCTGTATTATACTTGTCTCTACACATCATTCATCCTAAAGAGCACTTTCATGTCCATTGTAGCTATTACCATACTGTTTATAAACATGATTAAACATAATGTTTGAAGTTACTTTAGTGGTTATGTGAGTTGATTATCCCTAAACACTCCTACATCATTTCAAAAGTTAGATTGTTTGGAAAGCAATTTTTATATAAAGTTAGTTCTCAGGGATGATGGATTCACTTTTCACTCACAGGTATTTCCCAAGATATGAAAAAAATGGCAGAGTAAGTAAATCACTGTCATAAAAAAAAATAATTGTCAGGTTTAATGATATCTAAGTCTGTTATATCATTCCATGCCTAACCCTTCAGGAACGGCACATGGTACAAAAATTGGCTTTGAGGTGTAATAACTAAGTATGATTGAAAAAGGACTAGTTACTGCATTTCTTTATCCAGATATAACTCGGTGTTTCACAAATGCAGCAATCTCTGTATAGATCTTACCCTGAAGCATAGAACAACATCTGTGTTTTCTTTGAAATAATTTGCTACTCTCTAGACCAAAGATTTCGTTAGCAAATGTAATTTTATTTAGTGACACATTTTATTATTCTGTGAGATAACCTGAAAGGTTAGCATCTCATTTTAGTCCTGTCTTACACTATTCCTACATTCTTTCAGTATCAGTGTATAAGTTATATTTGAACATGCTGCCATCAGTTTTTAACTAACAAAATATTATGTTTTCTTTTACTTTTCTGCTTGATGTTTCTGAAAAAGTTGATGCAATCCTATAACTTTCTCTATTTGACTAAAACAATAATGCTTTACCTTTCAGTTGCTGTGCACATGCCCCATTCTTTCAGCATCCTAACTGCAAGCCTCTGTTTCGCAAATGGAAGACCTTTGCTGCTGTTTCACTTTCTCTTTTCTTCATCTGTTATGCTGCAGGTGCCTGAGCTCCTAGCCCGTCTTTTTATCTTCCTTTTACAATCTCTCTTCTCTCCTGCATCTCACATGCTGTGCGTTCCCTTGCAGCCTCTGTAGCGATGTTTGTGTTGATATCTGCTAACACTGTGCTATCGTTCTGTCTCATTTCTTGCCACATGTGCATGACTGGAGTATGAGGACTGACAGGCTGTGACACAACCTGATTATCATACTTGAAATGTGAGCTACTTGAGCATAATAGAGTAATCAAATTATGGCATTTCTATTCTCTGTTTCTCTTGTCTTGATTTTACTACATGAATCTGATGTTTTGTTGCCTCTAAAAATGAGTTTTAACAAATATTCAGTAAAAGTTTATCTAGTCATAACACTGTTTTACATTTATACATTTTTAATTGCCAAAATGTTTTACAAGCCTGAATTGAGAAACTTAATTTTGGTTTGATTGTGGCTTGTGCCAGTGTTAATGTTGGATACATATATGTACCCTTCTATGTTTGAAACATGGTATTCATATAGAACAGATCAGAAGCAGTTCTGTTAATATTTATAAAGATCAATGCACATTTTGTATATCATGTCATATATGCAAATACAAATCTTACTTCATTTCATAATGCAAATAAGGTAGTTGTAAGGGATGATCACTGAAGCATAGTCCTAATTCATTGAAAGGCTATATCTGAATGCACAGAAAGAATGCACTCTGCTGGTACATCCCACACCCTTTGTTTAAATGCCAGTAATAAATTGATACTGTTGTGATATCACCCATTGTAAGTATTTAAAGCAAAATGATAGCAGAAAGAAATCAGGCTGGTCAAATATTTGGGTAATGTTGGAAAACAGACTGAGCCCTCCTAGTCAGATTACATTATTTCTTTCTCATTAAAATTTTGCAGCTGAACTGTACCAGCATTTTGAAACAGCTGTGTAAAACACACTGCTTATGTCACTCAAGTGTAGTCATAATTTGTTACAACAATGCAGAGCAGGGTACAATATTTGCATGCTTTTTGGTTTCTTTTTTCTCATTACTTATTTTTTTTCCTAGCCTACAATCATTAACTGCATTTAGTCTGTATTTCTCATAAATTCATTTATAATTCGATTTCTAATTGTAGTGAACTTTCATTTCAATCACATCTGTAAATTGTAACACTGTATTGTTTGTTACATCTGGAGTTCCCATTTCATTGTTTTTTTTTAAATCTCTTAAAAATTCCATAATTGACATTTTAAAAATTGTAGCAACTTATTTGTGAAGTTTTTCATAGTGGTACTACAGGACTGAAAATGTCCTTAGTATCAGTAATAGAGTAATGAAAACATAATTTTCTGTATTACTGCTGCATTACTGGAAGTCTTTGTTGTCAGTCATTTGAGAATGTAAACTTTTTACAAGCTTATTTAATCATATGCATGTTGTGCTCTAGCTTTAGCTACACGTTGCTGGGATGTACAGCCACTGTTTCAGATAAGTGGTGATCAAATTCTCACTTTAATATAGCTGAAAAGAAGACTTAGTCAACCAAATTTGCCTTCCATTCTTTATTTGAGACACTTTAGTGAACTTTCTGTCCATGCTTTCAAAATGACAAGGTTATGCCTTGTGGAAGTGTCATATTTATGTTGTCACAAACCAAGCTTACAATTGTCCTCCATTTTAAGAATTTCATTAAATAAGTTGTAGAACAAATTGGTAAAATATGTTTGCCAACAGTTCGGCAAAGCAAACTGTGTAAAGTTATCTCTTTCTACACGTCAGCCATTTTAACATATCACCCATATGTACAATCACACATAGATAAACAAATGCTTGTGTTGTGCAATACACAGGCATGTTTACACACGTAGGCAGATGCAAATAAGTACATGAAAATGAAATGCATAACTTGTTTACCAATTTTTAAAAACATTGACGACCGAATTTCTTATTATTGCATCACTGCACTCTCTCCCACCTTTCTTTTCCCCTTTCTTCTGTCTTTCTGCAGCTCAGTGATTCTCTTTTTCCAGCACATATTTATTACTTGGGTTCTTCAGTAATTGCGTATTATTACCACTGCTCTGATTTTACCACACTTGTCTACAATTGTACCTTCTTTCCTCCACTCTTTTTGACTTCTTTTCATTTCATTCTTCAGCATTGTATCTTATTTTGTTTTATTAGCCACAATTTGGGTACAGTCTGTTCAAGTTTAATAAATTAAGCTATTCCTGAAGCACTCACTGAGCTATGATGTTATGTCATGAATACTTTGATATATTTTGCATATGATGGAAATAAATGCTCTATAGGTGGCATGATGCAGTTCACTCTGCCACGGAGAAAAGTAATATCATTTTCTTGTAAAAAATAACAAAGTATCAGATAAGGCTGACCAATTTTTGACTATCTGGTTATGCACTTAGATATACATAATGCCTAACATTCAATGTTTTTATTATCTAGTGGGGGCAATGTACTGAAATTGCAAGCTACTTTTTCAACATGCAGAAGGTTATGATCAAGTTTCTGATCACAACCAAGTTATTATATGTTTGAAAAAATGGATGTCAGGGAATTCACCTTGAAGATCCAGAAAAGCAAAGCTAAAGAGGTGAATCTTGACATCCATGTTTGGAACATGTTAACTACTAGGTTACGATCACTGAACTACAACCATAATTCTTTGTAGTAGATGCAGGTTTACCTGCTGCATGTACTAGAAGTTACAGAGAAAAAAGTGTAGGAGTGTGAAGTGTCTTTAAAAGCACTAGCACACAAAGTGCTACCTAACAATTCTGAACTCACTTGGTGGTGTCACATAGTTCTTTGCAGTGCACGCACCTTTAGTGGCTCTAGTCTACCATGACATATAGAAAAAAATGTTGCAATGTGAAGTGTTTTACAGCTTTGAGGGTAGTAACACATTTAACAACATTGCCTCACAGGCAAAGTCCAGAAATGAAGTACATACTGACAGTTTTAGAATCTGAAATACTGATTGAGCTGCCATGCATATAAACGTATGGCAGCATGAAGTGTATTGCAGGTTTTAAAGCTGTTGCAGAGCATGAAACTAGAACATAACAGCAATGAAAGGTTCTTCTTTGTTAAGCACCTTTCTTACATCAGAAGTATGCTTAACCAGTTTATCTTTTTCTTGATTTCAAAATGTAATTATGGCACTAAATGTACTACAGGCTTTTTTATTGTACAGCTAAACTTCTGTTATCAGTCCACTTTCTGTCTGTGCTGGTTGCTCCCTCACTTTGCTGTACCTTAAGACTTTGTCATCCCCCCTGTATTCTTGCTTCAAACCCTCTCGTCTTTTATGTCCCTTTTTCTGTTTCTCTCTCTTTCTCTCCTATCTGTGTTTTTTCGTGCTCTCTTCCCTCCTGCTCTACTTGCAGGCCTGTCTCCTGTAAGGTCAACTCAGGCTCTTTCTCCTTTGATCACTTGTTATTACAGTCTGTACCAGCCCATCTTTCTTCTTGTCTTTCCTTTAAGGCTGATTCTTGCACTTTCTCTGTTTACCTTTTCTGTGTCCAGTCCCTTACCTGTACTCCTGTGATGACCTCTGCGCATCTTCTTGTCTTCTGTTTTTCTCACCCTTTTTCCTCTCTATTATTATTTACTGACCGCCTTCAGTCTGACTTTGCCTTTTATCACTTGACTAGCCAATCTACTGCCACCTATTGGTGCCACACCCTCCCAGGAAGCATCCCATTATCCTGCAGTTCTCAAAGACTCTGTCTACCCTAAAGTCCTCTGAGCCAAACAGCTGCCCAGTCTCTCTTACTCTGTCTGACTCTGATACACACACACACACACACACACACACACACACACACACACACACACACACTACTACTACTTTCATTTTGTCCATTTTTTGGAAGTTGAATATTTTCCTTTTTTATTTATATAGATGTATCCTATAGCCCTTTGCCAGACCCTTCTAGCTCATGTGTTATTCCTGACAAATGGTAGAGAAATTACAACTTAAAGGAAAATGAAGAGTAGTAAACAATGATTACCAATTTACTTTAACAAAGGTTTACTTAGAGACTTTGAGAAAATATGCATTGGTAGTGCTCATTTGTAAATGAGGCAAATTCATAGGACCTTAAGAACCAGACAAATTTTGTCTTAAGCTTCAGAACATATGTTAAGAAATTATATTTATATTACTCGTGTGTGCGTGTGTGTCTGTGTGTGTGTGTGTGTGTGTGTGTGTGTGTGTGTGTGTGTGTGTGTGTGTGTGTGTGTGTGTGTGTGTGGTGTGTGGTGTGTGTGTCTGTGTGAGAGACAGTGTTTCCCTTTACTTTATGGGACTTCTTGTCTAGTATCAACCTGCTCATACCCTTTGCTCTGCTATGCTTAGGGTGATGGAGGTTCCAAGGCTCCGTTCTGATTCATTTGGTGAGCAGCTCTTTGATTTTTAGCCAGTCTGTCTTGGAAAGTTGAGGTCAGCCCAGACTTTTGATGATTAAAATAATCTCTTGAAATGCATTTATTGGATCTGGCATTTGGAGATTCATTTTAATATCTTTGTCAGTACATATAATTTTATATCTATTTTCACCTGTTAATGGTGTCTTAATTTTAATAATTTTATATTTCATATTGCTTTTGCTTTGTATTAATTCTTAGTTGGTAGACACTGAAATAAATTTGAGTTTCTTCCTTTCTTTTGTCTTTACTAGTTTGCAATAATTTTCTTATAAATCTAATGTCAGATTCGTAAATGGAGTTGGTCCTTATTTTTAGTGCACACATTTTATATTGTTTCATTTTTTCCTTTAGCTCAGATGGAGCTCAATTTAGGTTTTAGAGTAGTATTTGTGATTGGATGGGGACATGATAAGGCACACAGGCTATGGATAATTGCATTTGACACAAATGGAATATACATAAATAAAAATATATATATTCTCAAAGTGGAAACGGGACTTACTACACTTGATTTGTAGGATAAATATATACATAGTTCTGAGCTCTCTATTAGAATTACAATTTGAAGTTACTTCTTATAGTAAACAGCCACTTCAGGAAAAAAAAAATCAAGCTAAAATAGTAGACTCGCGCCTTGGAAGCACTACACTATGTTGCGTTCCATTTTCTGATACTTAAAATATTTTAAGTGAATATTTATAATACCTCTTTTGTTGCCTGTGGCATTGTTGCAATTTGCTTTAATGCTGTCTCTGAGGTTAGACCACTCACAGTAAACAAAAAAAGTTCTTTTTTTAGTATTTTTTTTTCATTTTATCCAAGATATCCAGCCTTGGAGGTAGAATAGCTATAAATACTGAGGTGTTGGAGCAGATCCCCATGTTGTGGGGTGCAGGCCGTAGAGCTTCTCAGGACAAAAAATAATTATATTGTTTGTGTAATGGTTCAGTCTGTGAAGTTTTATGCTTCAGATGTTTTGCTTTTTTGATATTTCAGCATGTTTTGAATGCCAGAATGATGGTTCTGAATGCTTCATTATGTATTCTGTGTTTTAAACAGTGGCAGTTGATTAGGGAGCATTGGCTTGGTAGTCATGGAACTTGTTTTACTGTTTCTTTTTTTATCCAGAGCATTCTGCCAGGCCACAGGCTACTGGTCATGAGTGACAAAGGTATTTGGACCAATTACCTTACCCACTTTACAAATAAATAAATAAATAATCAAACGCCTTCTCAAGCCACTTCCTTTAGGTGAAATTTTCTACCTCCGCTCTAATGATATCACTAAACAGTGCAGACACTGATGAAATTCAAACTTGCGATCTTACAAAGGAGAGCTCTTTGTTTTTCTGTGTTTTTTTGACTGAAGAATAAGTAGCAGAAATAGATTCACATGATTCAGTGAAGCTGCTATTTCTAGGTCCTGAAGCCAAAACAAAGCTTACAGTAAGAGTTTTTGAGAGGAAAAGCAGAGTAAAGCTTCTTAGCAGTTTTTCCTTTCATACAAATTTGTACTAGTCAAAAGAGAAGAGAATGTTTGACAATTAGTATGGTAGATTCTGGTATGAACTGTTAATGAACATCATCATATGGTCCAGAGCTTGATTCCCACAACCTCCATTTGCCTGCCACATGACTGTGAATAACTCACTTTACCCAACACTGCCCCTGGGTTGTGGCTGAAATGGACTATGTTGTGTGTGTGTGTGTGTGTGTGTGTGTGTGTGTGTGTGTGTGTGTGTGTGTGTGTGTGTGTATGTGTGTCTGATGGTAGACACCATATATTGAGATAACTGTGTAGATATTTTGATGCATCATCAGAAGCTTATCTCCTTAGTTTATAGACATCCTTGGTTTATCATGAAAGATAGTAAAATTTCCTCAAATTTGTTGTACATATGTTATTTTATAAAATACATATAGGGGGTCTGGTGGTAAGAAATTAAATATGTTGTGCTATGGGTGATGACTGGTAAAGCCATGAGTCCAGAGCCAAGTTCCTAATCCTGCATTTCAAGATGTTTATTAGTAAAATCAGATCCCCACGTATTCTATTTGCCTCCTTTCCCCATTTTTATCTGAATATATATATATATATATATATATATATATATATATATATATATATATATGGGTCTACTTCATTTGCCCTAACTTCCAGTTGACTGACACCCATTTGCCCGACCCCATTTGACTGAAATTTCATTTGACCGACACTTCATTTCATATTATATGGTTTGGTTTTGCTTTAATACTGCTTAGTAAAACAAAAGTAAAACAAAACCTCCCATTGTAGGGGGCTGTGCCTCCCACACACCCCCTAACTATATATTCTAACTCCAGGGTCGCACTACAGTGGGGAAGGCGGCATATTCCATTTTCTTGCCAATAATACTTGTCAGTCAAATGAAGTGTCAGTATCTGCAGTGGCGGTGCTGCGGTAGCGTTGTCGCCTCACAGTAAGACGCTGTCTGGTTCGACTCTCAGTTAGAGCGGCTTCTGCATGGAAACATGCGTGAATGGGCGTACCTTCGTTGAAGGGTGTGCGTCAGGGCTGGCAATTTGGTATGTAAAAATCAACTGCCAATCATTAGCTGACCGGAGTTCCGCTGTGGCGATCCCTAACCAGGAAAAGCCGAAAGTCACAACAAGTCAAATGAAGTGTCGGTCAAATGAAATTTCAGTCATTTGGTCTCAGGCAAATGGATGTCAGTCAATTGGAAGTTAGGGCAAATGAAGTAGACCCATGTATGTATATATATATATATATATATATATATATATATATATATATATATATATATATATATATATATACACATATATATATATATATATATATATATATATATATATATATAGATGTATGTGTGTGTGTGTGTGTGTGTGTGTGTGTGTGTGTGTGTGTGTGTGTGTAGGTCTACTTCAAAACATTGAAATCTCATAACATTGAAATTCAAATCACTGAGACCATAACATTGAAAACCGAAAACAACGAAAACTCAGAACACTGAAAGTGTGCATCATAACATAAAAAACTACAACGTACATGTAAATAACATCCCCTCCACCTATAACAACACCAAAGTAAGAAACACACTTTTACTATGTTTCTGCAGGGGGCAAGTCCCCCTACACCCCCTCATGTGAGTGGCTCTGCCCCTCACCCCTCCATAAATTAAATATACCAACTTCTAGATTGCACTACAGTGGAAAAAAGTTAATTTCCTAACCCCACTGTAACAGGATCACCATACAGAATGTAAACATATGAATGCGCTGCTTTCATGGAAGTTAAGTTAGTGTTCTGAGAAGTGCTGGGAGACGTGAGTTGGGGAAAAAGTCTTTATTTTGCCAATTTGCACATGTTTTTAGGCCATACAGGTAAATGATTTAGACATTCCCTGGGATTCATGAAGCTTGTGCCAGGCGCAGGCGTAGCGTATGCGGTATAATGCCAAATATGGCCGCCGAGCGATTCAGGTACGATCCAATTCCACGTTCACTACCAACGTATGCCAGATCTGCGCAGCTCTTGGCTCATGTATGCTAATCACCCCATGCGCAGTAGTGCAGCATGCAAATAAAGGTACATAGCGATTCATGAAGTGGTGCAGGCGTAGCGTAAGCATACAGAAATGTAAACCAAAAAAAAAAAATGGTTTACATTTTTCCAAACAGAACATCGGAGCCATGAAAGCGGACCAAACTTACTTATTACAAAGTTAACATATGCCAATGGCTAAATATAAAGCCAATGGCATAAAAAACATGCACAACACATAAAAAATAACATTTAATGTCATGACCACACTAACGCAAAGTACAACCGCAGGGCATATGTGCGCAAATGGAAACACAGGGAAAATATATACAGATGTCATAAAATTGCAATGCAACATAAATCATGATTTCACCATAATAGTCAATGGTATGTATGCTACACCACAACCAAGCTGCAAGGGTTGCTAAGGGTCTGTGACAGCGTTCGGCGTGGTAACTACGAATTAGTAGTCAATGCCATGCAAATGAGGCAAGTAATACTGAATCGCAAACATCCCGCCAGCCTAAGGATGTACCATACGGTGCAGTGGTACAACACCGAGGAGTGGCCTGGAGGTATACATGACATCAGCAGTGGGGTGTGCCACCGTAGCTGTAAGCACATTGGAGCATTGCAAATCTGGGTTGCCCATTGCTAAGCAAAGCCGCAGGATAGGGGTGTGGATGTAGCCATAGCTTTGCTTAGTTGAGAGCACACATGGTGACCGAAAGTGCATGTGTACATGGATGACAATGTGCTCGAAACCCGGTAAATGGCTGCATGCGGCCCGCTTCACAGCTGAAACAGGAAGGTTACGGGAAGACAATAAGGAAATGCCTCAGTAGGGTAATTGGAGTACAACTGACTAATTAACACCTATTAACTCACAGTGGGCCATTGACGGTAGCTAACAAGGCTGCTAGTAGCAACCTGCAGAACAGGATAGGGGAGGTGTCGGATTGCAAAGAAAAGACAACTGTCACCACAGAGCAAAGCAAACCTGCAGTAGATCGGCTATAGAACACATTTCGCAACACAATCCTGGGTTGGGAAAGTACAAAACAAGAAAGCAGGCTGCTGGATACATGCCTGACAATGGGAGGGGAATCGTTATGAAAAGTGAAGGCAAGGGCAAGAGGTGATCCACGGCAGCTAAATGTAATTCAACACCAAAGGCACCACAATAGCAGTACCTGTGGTAAAACACATAAGTAAGATACCCTGCAGCTCTGATTGTACATACACACCCTATGGCATCATCAGTGTCCAAAGCACAATAGTATAAAGTGTGAAGGAACCTCACACACACTCGTGTATTCCCAAACACTGCACCATCGGTGTAAACAGACGGGGAACTTTTACAATGTACTTGTTGGGAGCTGCCATAGCTGTGATTCATCATCATGTGTTGGAGACTGAAGGTGGTGTGGAGGATGATGCTGACAACCACCTCCAGCCCCGGAGGAGGAGAAGAGTGTTCAGACCAAGGGTAACCTACCAGGGGCTACATGATCTGGAGATAGTAGAGCATTACAGGGTGGACAGGGACATCATACAGCAAATTGTTGAGCTGTGCCGGCCACGCCTCAGATCCAGAAACAACAGAGGGGAACCCATCCCAGTGGACACGAAGGTATGTGTAAGCTTGAGAATACTAGCCACAGGTACCTTTCAAAGGCCAACTGGAGATATCATGGGGATCTCACAGGCATCAGCATCCAGGGTACTCCACCAGTTCCTGGATGCCATGTTACCACATGCCAATGAGCATATATATTTCCCCCGAACTCAGGAGGAGTTGGCCAGCAATATGCGTCTCTTCCACCATGTGGCAGACTACCCAGAGGTACTGGGTGTAATAGACTGCATGCACATACATATCAAGTCACCACCCGGTGAGCATGGTAGGTGCTACATAAACCGCAAGGGATACCACTCCATCAACTGCCAGGTCATGTGCAATGCCCAGGGCATTATCATGGATGTGTGTGCTGGCAGCCCTGGAAGCTACCATGACTCCCACATCTGGCATGCCTCACAGCTGTACCAGGTATTTGTCAGGGGGGACATCCCATATGGCCACCTTGTGGGGAATGCTGCCTATGCCCTGGAGCCATGGATGATGACTCCCATCAGAAATGCACACACACCCATACAAGAACGCCATAATGAGGCACACGCACAAACCAGAATCATCATAGAGCGTGTGTTTGGGATGCTGAAATCACGGTTCCATTGCTTGGACATATCTGGTGGAGCCTTGCAGTACTCTCCAGGCATGTGTGCCCACATCTTCATAGTATGTGCCATGCTACATAATATGATCCTGCGGAAACAGCTGCAGCAGGGACATAATGGTGAAGGCCCTCACAGCCCACCGCAATTGCCAAGGGCATCACAGACACAGAGGGATTCAGACCACGAACACCCTGTGCTAGCCCCAGTAGGCAGACAGAGGCGTGTCCAATATGCCCATGCCTTGGCAAAGAGGGAACGTATAGCACATACACTGATAGTGTAGGCCCCTACGGACTGACACACTTCTCCACCTGCACACACAGTAAAATGGATGGCACACACACGACCACCTGTAAATTGTCATGTATAGGTGGTCTACTGTGTGAATCCTACATAGGCAACCCTCAGCTATTGCACACACAACAGCTATTGGTACAAGGTAAGTCAACACCTGAACAGTAAATTAAGCTAACAGCATATGTTGATACTGTATGTATAGGTTCCTAGGTACATCGGTAGGTACATGCCTGATTGTCAGAGGCCATTCATCAGCCTAGCCAAAATATGTCTGCTGTCGCCACCCCATTGATTAACTAACTGTCCCTCTGTGGAGCAGAGCCAATTGCGGGATCCCTGGGGTGTAACCACTGATGTTAAGTTGTTTATCTCGCCTTCGTTTCTTGCTTGTTGGGGATTGGAGCCAACCCTCGGCTCTGACTCGGCCATCTTTTATAGCTCAAGAGCTGTTTACAGGCTTGAGGCTACCCCTTATCCCATGATGCCTAGCGCTAGCTACCCAGATCTCGTTTGCCGCTTCAGCTGCGAGGTTCGTTCTTACTGGCTCAGGCTATTGTAAGTTAGTTTAATACTTTTTCTAGTGAATTAGGGGTTATTTTTTGATAGTTTAGTCTTTCGACATTATTGTTAATTAGCTTGTTGTAGTTTTTAGTGTTATTGTATTTTCCCTTAGAACTCGTTTAAGTTAGAGAGTTCTTCCCCTCCCCCCTTTCCCTTTCCTATCTCTTCTTATTGTAGCATTTTCTATTTAGTTTTAGTCTCTCTTTTACTTCATATGTAGCCGTTTAAGTTAGAGGCTTCCTATTAAAAAAAAAAAAAAAAAAAAAAAAAAAAAAAACTTCTTGACTGTAGTTATTGTGTTTTGGTAGATTAGTGTTTGTAGTTTTTTGTTGTTGGGCCTTTGGCCAAAGACTTTCTGTATAGGACTAGATATGTCTAAAGAATCCAAAGTGTCTGGATTCAAGAAGTGTGACTCATGCTGTCAGAAAATGTCTCTGACAGATGGGCATACTTCTTGCATCTATTGCTTAGGCGCAGTGCACCTGCAGGACTTTTGTTCAGTATGCCATGCTTTCAGCCCAAGGGTTCTGCAGGAGCACAAAAATAAGTTGATATTAAGGGGTCTCCTTAAGCCCCAGGATTCACTGGCCAAGGCTCAGCTGGTGAAATCTCCTAAACTGACCAAATCATCGGCTCCCAGCTCGGGGCCGTCATTGGCCCAAACATTACCGACTACCTCGGTTCCGGCCGGAACCGAGGAGGCTGTTTCCCAGTCGGCTCCACCAGCATCTTCGGAGCCATCTCAGACACACAAGAGACTGAGGTCCCCCATCTCTAGAGTCGATACATTCAGCCCCTTGGTCTCCCCTGTTGCAGAGTGACTGCAGTCATAGATCCTCCCACTCCTCCCGGTCCTCTAGACTCTCGGACCACGACGTGGAGAGAGTAGTCAGTAGGTTGTTGAAGTCGCAGGCACTGGCCAAAATGTTATCCAGCCCTCCTCAACAGGTGTCGGCTCCATCCGCTTCCATCGATGTTCCTCCTCCGACTTCTCTGAGCTCGGAGCCAGAGTTTGTTGGGGTTCAAATCGTGGAACCATCGGCACCGATAACGATTTCCCCTTCGGTTCCGTCATCGGCTCCGATCCCCTCAATGGTACCGTCTGTCAAGGGGTCTAGGTGCCGAGACTCCTTCGTTGGCTCCGAGGGGGCGAGTGGCATCGGACCCTTGTCCAACCCCATTCTCCCTCTCCGAGCTTCGGCGCAGGTGAGCTCGGCTCCTACATTGGTCTCGGAGCCGTCCCCCTCGGTGCGGAGGAGGATTCCGGTTTCCTCAGAGCCGGATTCTTTGCATCATGGTAGGGATGCCTTCGATGTTATGAGGAGTGTACTGGCCCATGAGTCAGCACCACGTTTGACCCCATTGACTCCATCCCCTGTAGTGCCTGCGTCCTCTGTCCCTTCTCCAGACCCCAAGCATGGGGAACCGACACTCCAGAGCACCCCATTGGGTGTTTCCTCCTCTTCTGAGGCCTCCCCTGATCATTCAGAGGAGGCCCCTCGGAAGAGGAAGTGCAAGAGGAACCACATTGACTTCCCTGAGTCTGTCACTTCGGATACGGATTTGGATGAATCGGAAGGGTCCCCGAGATCCCCCTCTGAAGATGTTTCCTTTTTGGATATCCTAGAAATGCTTAGGCAGAGGGGGACCTGGACTGCCCTAGCCCCTACTGAGGACAAATCCGTATTCCTGGATGTGTTTGGTTCCCTCCCTTCCACCTCCTGGGTGTCTCCGCCCTTCAATCCACTAATGTCTGTGGTGGCTCAAAGGGCTTGGTTGGCACCGGATACAGTGGAACCAACCCCAAGGAGGCCCGGCAAGTTTATTACTGCACCCCCTGACAAACAGTTCCTTACCAAGGGTGTTCCCATGGATGCCATGGTAGTGGCAGCGGCCACTAAAAAGGAATTAGCAGAAATGTCTTCCTTTGTCCATCCTCCTAACAAGGAGTCTAGGACTATGGACAGATATGGGAAGCAAATGTTTGCTTCAGCGACCTTCTCCATGAGGTCACTGAACTACTTATGCCATTTTACCAGGCTTCAGAGGGATCTCCTAAAAGAGCTTGGAGATACCCTTCAAGATCCATCAGATGAAGGGGTTCAAGCTAAAGTAGCTTCTCAGCTGGCGACTCTTAATTCAGTGGTTAACTCCTCCATGAGGCTCATTTTCTATGCAGCCGATGGTGTGAGTAGAGCCGCAGGCACAGGCGTGGCCCTTAGGAGACACACATGGATGCGGCTGTGTAATTTTGCAGAGCCCTTTAGAGTGGCATTCACCAACACCCCCCCTTGATGGTTCATTTCTCTTTGGACCACAGGTGAAGGACACTCTCACTAGGTGTGAACAGGAAGGCAAGACTCTCTCTGCCGTGGGAGTCTGTTTTTCCATTCCTTCCAGACCATATCCCAAAGGTCAGAAGAGTGGAAAAATGTGGTTTCGGAAATCCTAGGGAGCCTCGCCTGATACACGTAGTGACTTTTCCTCCAGGGGCAGAGGAGGAAATAACAACAATAGATGCCGCCCTCGAGGCAGAGGGGGTCCGCAGAACCAGGGCAGCAGAGAATCTTTCTCTGACAAGCCCTTCCAGCATCCCTGAAGGGTTGCCCAACTGCCCGCCTCTGGAGGCAGTCGGGGGAAGAATTTCACTGTACCCAAAAGCCTGGCAAGACATTACGCGAGACAAATGGGTACACTCAATCATGTCCGGAGGCTACGTAATTCCCTTCTTCCAATCTCCCCTATCGTCAAGCAAATCCCCCCCAGATGTTCCACCCAGTCTGAGGGACCAAGCAGTCATAGAAATTTCAAGACTGCTAGAAAAAAGAGTCATCCAGGAAGTCCCGGCAGACCAACTCGGATCCGGAACTAACTCAAGGTTCTTTTTGGTACCAAAAAAGACAGGGGACTGGAGACCAATTTTGGATCTCAGCAGACTAAACAAGTCTGTTCAAAGAACAAGATTTCGGATGGTCACCCTTCAGTCCATTGTACCCATTTTGGGTCAGGACAATTGGATGTGCTCAATAGATCTCCAGGATGCATACTATCACATCAAGATGGACAGGCGCTCCAGGAGATTCCTTCGCTTCCGGCTGGGAGCCAGTCATTATCAGTTCAGAGCTCTGCCCTTTGGTTTCACCACAGCCCCCAGGGTGTTCACTAAATGTATGGCAGTGGTCATGGCTCACCTGAGATGTCAAGGATTCCATGTGTTTCCTTATCTAGATGACTGGCTCCTTACTGCTACTACCAGGCATCAACTTCTTCAAGCCAGGGACTATACAATCGCAATCTGTGCCCAGTTAGGCATTACCATAAACTTCGAAAAATCTGCCTTGTTGCCCTGTCAGTCTATTACCTATATAGGAGCAGATCTAGATACAAAAAGTATGTCTGTAAGACTACCGCCAGACAGGGTGGCCATGATTCGGCAGAAAGTTCATATCCTCATGCAATGCAAAAAGGTACAAGTCTGGTTGGTCCTTCAAACTCTGGGTTCTATGGCAGTGGCAATTCTTCTGATACCTCTAGCCCGCTTTCACATGAGAATCCTTCAGTGGCTTCTCTTCACACAGTGGTCCTTTCAACAACTCCCCATGTCTCACATGATCATAATTACAGAAACTTGCAAAAGACACCTTTCCTGGTGGATGGTCTCTTCACTAGTGTCTCAGGGCAGACCATTCATCCAACCCCCTCAGGTTGCCACAGTGACCACGGACGCCTCACTAATGGGGTGGGGGGGCATTATCAGGGCAGGACAGTCCAAGGCATATGACAACCTCATAAGTATCATCTGCACATAAATATCTTGGAGATGAGAGCCGTGCTACTAGCGTTGCAAGCACTTCAGGACTCACTCCCTGCTGGGACCATTGCAATTCAGACGGACAACATGTCAGTAGTGTGGTACATCAACACCAACGATTTCTGATTGCAACGCCCATCCCTGGGAAGTCCAACGTCATAGCGGACAGGCTTAGCAGAGCTATTCTCATGCCTCACGAGTGGTCTCTGAATCAGATAGTTGCGGATCTCATCTTCCGCAAATGGGGACAGACTTGCTGCGATCTGTTTGCAACCCACTTCAACACCAAATGCAGAAACTATTTCTCCCTTCTACCACTTCCCGGTCATCCTCCCAGAGATGCTCTAGTCCACGATTGGCCTCTGGGACTTCTTTACGCCTTCCCACCTTTTCCTCTTATACCCAAACTCATACAGAAAGTGATATTGTTGGGTTGCAAAATGATCCTCATTGCTCCTTACTGGACTCGACAGATTTGGTTTCCATTCCTGCACCGTTACCGCCTTGAGCAGCCCTGGACCCTGGATCCTATTCCAGACCTGCTGATTCATCAGTCAGGAGAGCTGCATCGATCCCTCCAGACCCTCCAGCTCACAGCTTGGTTGATCCAATTCCAACCCTAGCCAGGCTTCCCAGCATTTCCCCGGCTGTGCGTGAAATTATTGTATCCTCTCTCAAATCGGCTACTAGGAAGATGTATGCTAGTAAATGGAAATGTTTCTCTTATTGGGCAGAGGCTAGGAACATAGATCCCTTTTCAGCTCCAGTTCACAAGATCTTGGAATTCCTAACTAAGCTCTTTCAATCTGGGTCCGCTTCTGCCACAATCAGGGTTCAACTAGCGGCCATATCTATCATGTTGGCTTTGCTAATCTAAATATCATGTCTCATAAGCTGTGTACAGCCTTTCTTAGAGGGACTACTCTCCTTAGGCCCCCAGTAAGAGATCCCCCTCCTCCTTGGGACCTTAATCTGGTACTAACCTCCTTGATTATGCCCCCTTTTGAACCGGCAGCTTCCTGCTCCCTTAAGTTTCTATCTTGGAAAACTCTCTTTCTGGTAGCTATTACCTCAGCCAAACGTGTATCGGAACTTCAAGCACTAAGTGTTCATTCTCCATACTTAGTCTTTCACAAGGATAGGGTAGCACTGAGAACTAATCCATCCTTCCTTCCTAAAGTGTGCTCAGAAAATAATCTAAACCAATCCATAGACCTTCCAGTGTTCTTCCCTAACTACACCAACAAGGCAGAATACAAGTTACACCTTTTGGATGTTCATAGACAACTGCATTTTTACCTGCATAGAACTAAGGATATAAGGAAGTCGGACCAACTATTCCTTTCCTATGCTAGGGGCAAACAAGGTCTCCCAGTTTCCAAAGTGATCCTGTCTAGGTGGTTGTCTCACATTATCACCTTCATTTATCAACTAAGAAACAAAGAATTGGCTGCCAAACCGAAAGGCCATTCTACTAGGGCTTTGGCCACTTCTGTAGCCTTCCAGTCTAGGTTGCCCATGGACTCTATTTGTGCCGCGGCCACATGGGCAAATCCTCATACCTTTATTTCTCATTACAAGTTAGACATGGCCTCCAGGAATAGAGCTAACTTTGGTTCCACTGTTCTGAAGAGTCTGTTCCAATGAGCCACCCAGGATCATAGGTGCTAGGGATGCTGTCCCAACAAGCAAGAAATGAAGGCAAGATAGACAAATTAACATAAAGAAGTTATGTACCTACCATAACATTCCATGTTAGTTGTCTTCATCTCGCCTTCTTTCTTGCGTCCCCCCCTCCATCCCCCTGTCCTATTGGACCGAGAGGAGTTTAGGTATCACCGGCTGAGTATTTTCTGGTTTGTTTCCTCTACTGACTTAGAGAGTATAACAGATATGCCCAACCTGTTAGTTTGGTCAGATTATTCTTGCTATGTCTGGGGTTAGCTATTACAAATGAGATCTGGGTAGCTAGTGCTAGGCATCATGGGATAAGGGGTAGCCTCGAGCCAGTAAACAGCTCTCGAGCTATAGAAGATGGCTGAGTTGGAGCCGAGGGTCGGCTCCGATCCCCAACAAGCAAGAAAGAAGGCGAGATGAAGACAACTAACATGGAACGTTATGGTAGGTACATAACTTCTTTTTCCCAACCCACTCTGCAAGGATTCCCTGGTGTGTTAATGAGGGGCTCCATAAAATGTAATCAGGGATGTAGTTTCAAAGCATGGGGAGTACCTATGACAGGTATCTGTCACCCCAGCATTCTCCAGTTATGGTTGTGGCAAGATGTAAAACATTCCAGTGTGTGGCTCACTGTGACATGGATTCCCATAGCTGGAGCACATCCATTAAGCATCACTTGGACATTCCATTAATAGGTATCATCTATATGTAAACTAACTGAGTTACACATTTGTTTGCAGTATGGAGGAACAGCCATAGTACAGTCCACATACTAAACACTATAACACTTGTACATAAACCAGATGCCCCAGTGGTAAAGCCACTGACTGTCTCGTGCATGTTCCCAGTTCCACGACCTGCAAGGGCTGTTACGTAATACTGATGTCCCGAATAATGGATGTTGGATGCAGGTCATTAGAGCATGTTTAAGCACATGTTAGCGGGTTTATGCACCGGCAAGTGCCGGTAAGCGTCGTTTAAACACGACTACACGGATATGCGCAAAACAGGTCTAAGCTTCACTGAATATCGTGCAGATCATGGTCAAAGCTGGCCAGAACAGCTGAAATCTGTGTTATTCACCCTTGTACTAATAGTGCCTGCTCTGAGAGGTAGAACAACCACTGCCAGGAGTAGAACACGCAACCATGTACACAATCACCGACCACTAAGCTACCTGAGATGTATCAACGGCAGGTGTGTATTGTGACAGGTTAAAACACAAAAGGGCAGAGTTCAGGAAATAGTATACACCGCCATGTACGTAACGAAAGGTGTGTTCTCCCTCTCTCTCTCTCTCTCTCTATATATATATATATATATATATATATATATATATATATATATAATATAGAGATAGAAAGGGTGATAGAGAGATATATGTCGATATATACGGATATACATATATATGCAAATATATAGATAGGTTAACAACATGTACATAACCATGGAGGTACATATAAATAGGATACTACCAAATACCGAATGCTTTACATACCGACACGCGTAATCACTAGGCTTAAAGACCGAAAGACCACAGTACCGGAGCACTAGAACCGTGAGTACTATTATCACAATGTTAAGGGACATTTAATTATTGCTTCTGGTGCTGTGGTCCAGGTAGGTACTGTGTTTAAGTGTGTTTCTGATTGCTGTAGTGTGTGTAAGTGTGTGTTCTGAGTGTGGTGTGTGTTTCCGTGGGACTGTAATGTGTGTGTGTGTGTGTGTGTTTGCTTCGTGTGTCTGTTTGTGCTATCTCGGAGGTAGATTATTACAGTAGGTGTGGTGTGGGGGGCACAGCCACCCACATGGGGTAGTGTAGGATGGTTTGTTTGGATGTGATGGGTAGCAGTGTGTCTGTGTGTGTGTGTTCTGTGTTTGTGTTAGTTCCGGGAGTTTGACTGTTGCAAGTTTGAGTGTTCGGTATTGTGGGGTTTGGGATTTTGTGAATGGTAATGTGGTTGTTGGAAGTGTGTGCATTCCTGAATCCATGGGTATGCCGTATACAGCAGTTGAAGTCTTCAAATATGTGCACAACATGGACCATAGCAATCACAAATTCCGCCACGACCGAATGGTATGAACAAAGGATATGGAGACTATATTATAGCAATAACCCACGCCTGGGTGTGGGTAATGCTGGATTTACCCACGGTTGTCTTTGTTTGGCCACTCGGGCTTTGTCCTCGTGAACAAACCATACCAACCGCGGGTAAATTCACCATTATCCACACCCAGGCATGGGTTATTGCTATAATACACTATTACAAATATGTGCTATGGACATGAGCTAAACATAGGGTTACCACCTGCCCCACCTTGTGAGGGGCAGTCCCTCTATGTGCGGTAGTGTCCTGACCAAAATGAGTACAAATACTAATGTCCTACAATCTCGAGACGTTCTGCATGTTCCATAGTTAATGTAATGGTTGCATAAAATAGTCATCTGTATCTAACATACCTACATGTAACAAGAAACAGGATAAGCAAGTAAACCACTACAAGAATATAAGCTTTTATATAGGCATATATATAAAGTTCTATACTTTGTACTGACCGTGGGTATGTGTCGGCCTCTAAACTCCGATGTGTAGGTGGCAAGTCAAGCCAAAGAGGTTCAGTCACCAACATAACTCCAATGAGTGGAAATATCTGTGACAGAAATACACGAGACAGCTTTCATGTAGCAACATTTCATTACATACCAATGTATTTCCGAAGGGATTGAAGGACCAACATCACCTGCATGCTATATAGGAACCAATTAACAATGGCTTTATGAATAAGCCTGCAATAACCATAGTATTAGTCTACTAAATGATAGGTCTTCAATTAGGGAAGGAGCCCTCACACACATATGGAATATGTATAAATGCAGTCCCCACACACCTTTATCTGCTATGTACACCCACCTACATCTCCCCCACACTGGAAATAATTGCAGTACAGACTGTAATAACATCACAAACATCCACTCACTCTATGACATCTGCAGAAGCCTTAACATACCTTGTGAGAGACACACTATAATGGCCCTATGTGAAATCGTTGCTGTTGTACAATGGAACAGATGCCAATGTTACACGTTTTGTTTGCAATAGTCCCGTATCAGACGGTTGATATAACAGCTACACTCACATGTAGAACTACATCCTCTAGCCGTTACACACAATCCACAGGGGACATGAAGTTAAAATATCTCTGTGTCTCTCCATATAGCTGTTGCAATTCATCACAAACAACACATTCAGGCCGTCTTCCTCGAAGGTAGGGCAAAGGGACAACGCCCAAGTGGAGTATTCAATTATACCCCACTGTTGCCATGTAATTGGCTAATGGAGTAGCTGCACAGCTGATGTGCATGTAATCATCTACTCCTGAACACCAATTGGTGGCAGGATACTACATGTTACTGGTATCTACATATAAAAGGATGGCTTATCATACGTTCAAACCGTATGTACATACGAGAAAACCGTTAAAACAGAAAAGGAATCTGACTGATATTATCGTAAACTCGGACTACTAAGAAGGTATGTAGAACACTCAGTATGTTAGTGTATGTAGTCCTGTTCTATATTAATGAAAGTGTACGCAATGCATATAGTGGGAAAAGGTATTATGTAGTGATGTATTGTTGAGCATAGTAACGCTTGTAGAAATTGTGTGTACTGCTGTGTGCCACAAGATAAACACCTTATACACCACAAGGGATGCTACATAAGGACTTTAAACACAACAATTCCACTCCAGCCACTGTCAGTGGCAGGGTTTGTGCAACAAGTACGTGCCATAACAGAGGATAGTATATGTTGATATACTGTAACAGTAGGCATATGTATGGGCGTATAACTGAGAATAACATGTCTAAGGTGGTCCTGCTGTGCAATTATGATTTGCATTATGGGATATTGTTGCAAAAATGTGAAATGTACAGTATTGTAGGTAGATATGTCTAAAATTTTACATAGCATTACTGTTATATTATGCAAACATCAGGTATGTCTATTGGCATGTACAATACACAATAACAGGATACATATGACTTGTAGTCACCAGACAGTGTATCAGCATGATAGCTAATTGAAATGGAAGAGCTAGTCAATTATCCATGCACAAAGGACATGTAATAGCTTCATAGATTCATAGTTAGGTACTATGCTGTCTGGCCAAGTCCATTCGTAAGCCTAACTACAGTGTTTTCACTTGCAGCACCTCCCTAGGTTAGTGTCCTGTGCCTTTGAACAGCAGAGCCATTTGTTTCCTGCACCTGTGTACAGCAGAGCCACTGCAGTAATCCCTGGCGTACATGTCTGTCTCCCATCCACCCATCGAGGTATCTCTTGAAGAGTGCTAGTGAGGGTCCCTGCCTGATGTACAAAACATGGTGAGTGTCCGGTTCAGGAATGTATCCCTCCAGCACGTCCTAGTCATTGTTGCGTTTAGGTACATATCCCAGAGCATGTGGCTCTCAGTGGCTTTTGCTTATGTGGCACATATCCATCAATATTGTTTTGGACATGGGCCTTGTATGTTCAGCAGAGATCACCTCTGAGTATGCAGTATGCAAATGAGTACAGTTGGGGTTTCTGTAGTTGGGCTGCATACGTCATCCTTCGGAGGTCAGTAATCCTCTTGGTGTGTTAATATTGTTGTATTTAAAGCCGTTGCTGTTGTGTTGTAAGGTACATCCCAAATGGGGTGTTGTACCCTTTAACGTGTTTCATAAGTCATGAGTAGAGAGGTACAACGGCTGCCTTTGTTCTGGCTACAAACCCATTAGAGATTAGGGTGGCCACGTAGAAGGATATCCACGCTACCTTGGCAATATGGTTATCAAAGGAGTGGGTGCTATCTACTTGTGTTCTAAGATCCCTTATTATGTCTTATGTATGTAGGGGACTACCACCTATGTGATAGTCAGCGGGTGAATAGTGTAATCCAAAGGGGATGTCTATGCACCTTGTGGCATGCAGCTTGAGGCCATATAATTGACACCAGGTATCCGTCCCAGTGACACCCTTATGGAGGGTGTCTGTATCAGCTGGTGAATCAATCATGACCCCTAGTTTGCAGTCGTCTGCAAACCTATTCAGGGTAAGTCCTTCTGTGCTAGCCTGTACCTCAGAGAAGCATATACCGAACATGAGGGGCCCTATGACCAAGGACTGGGTGACGCCAATTGTAACTGATTTACAGTAGGAACTAGGGTATGCTACCCTTACTGTGTGGGTCCTGTCCGTGAGCCACTTTGCATAACATCTCGTGATGTAGGGGTTGATGTTCAGGTGGATGTGTATGTTAATAATACCAGAATGGGGAACGGTGTTGAAAGCCATTGAGAGGACAAGGTAGGCTGTGTGGACCTCCTTACCCTCATCTACTGCCTTGGTAACTGTCTCAAAGGACTCCACCAGGTTTAGGAGTCATGGTCTGGCCCTAACAAATCCAAACTGGGTGGGATCAAAGGTTTGGAGGCCACCAATGTCTCTGTGAATGAGATCCATGATGATGTGCTCCATAGCTTTGCAGAACAGTCTAGTCAGGCGTATAGGGCAATAGTTCCTCTGGTCCATTGTGGCGCCACCTTTGTGGAGTGTGATAACTGCTGTTGTGCACCATTCAGGGGCCACAATGCCTGATGAAAGGCTATTAGTGAATTTGGTGCCCAAGTGGGGATGCCATTTCATTCTGAAGTTTGTGTAAATCGCAGCCTGGGATGTTGTACGGTCACATGGATTCTGTGTTCCTGGCTTTAGAGAGTGCAGCTTGGAACTGCGTAGTTGTGACCGCAGGGACTCTGCATTGTTCCTGTATAGATTTGGGCCCTGTAGGGTGTGAGAGGGGTGTAAAGTTAGCACTGAACCTATCTGCCAGGATGTTGCCAATATCAGTCGGTTCTGTAATGTTCGTGCCTAACCACTGTATGTCAGAACAGATGTGGGTATCGCCATCGAGAGTAGTGACATACCTCTAGAACACTTTGTGGTAGTCCTTGGAATGAGTCACAGTAATGTTTACGTAGCTAGCTTTGGAGGATGTGATAAGGGATCTCAGATTTCTACTGAGGCTGACCAGGGAGCTACCCTACTCATGGGATTGTACACTACTTTGCAACAGTCTCCTCCTTCTGTTGTACATTATGCCCATGGCAGTGGACCTCCAGAGTGGCGTCCATTTTCTGGTGGGTACCGTCATGGCTCTGTTTGGGATAGTATGATCCATGCAGTTGTGTAAGTGCTAATTAAGTGCAGTTGTGTATGATTCAGCGGTTGTAACTATATTGTCCATCTGCACGGGTGTCATGACATTTACTACTGCTGTCATAAGAAGCCTGAAGTTGGCTTTGTAGAAATATTGTACTGTGTTTTCCATAAAGGATGTGGTGCCGGGATGTGGATAACAAGGGTGATTAGCATACATTCGGATCTGACCAACGAGGAGATAACCCCAGGTGTGGAACACCAGTCACACATGTTGGTAATGTCCAGGTCTAGGATATTGTTGGCCCTGGTGGTGGTGTGGATAGGTTGATCCAGCCAATTGGAGGTTATTAATCCCAAAAAGTGTTGGCCTAATGTGTCGGTACATGAGTAGGTATCCCACTACGTCAGTCGCACATCAGTAGTTTCTGTTTGAACCCTACTTTCTAGTACACAAAGAAGTGAGGACCGTTAACCGTGGGGTATGTTGTGGAATCTGTAGCAAGCTACAATTTGTAAAGCAGTTATGGCCACAGTTAGTTGCACTTGGATTACCTCTGATGCATTGTGCTAAGCAACCAGCCTGGAGGTGTGTATATCCTTGGGAAATATGGACACACCTCTGCTGTGGGTGTTCCAGTCCTGGTTACATGACTGAAAGGTGTGGTCTGAGTAATAGCCTGTTAGTGCAGGGGTGCTCTCAGGAGCCTAGAAGCAGGTCCCAGTCACTGCAGAGATATCGAAGTAGTCTATTACAAGGAGTGCCTCGGGTGAGTGCGTTTGAGATGAAGATGTCAAGCATTGAGTAGCATTACCCTCAGGTTTTGCTTGCCTGTTCCTGTTATGGTGGTGAATATGTTATTTGAACCGTATCTAAAACAGGCACTATAGGAGCAGCAAGAGCCTTAGACGTTATCCATAATCCCAGGGCCGACAGGTGCAGGCCATCTGTGCCAAAGCATCGTGTTCAGTCGATCATGTCATTCAAAGCAGACAGATACTGGATACCCTTGGAATGACACCAGAACCATAGCCAACTGTTGAAGTGAATAATTCAGTCCTTGTACTGCGTTATCAGTCTGGACGAATGCAGAATGCTTCTCAGGGCTAGGGCGATACCTGCCTGGGCTACAAGATTGGAGAGCTATTCTATGTCTCTGTACATGTAGTCCAGGAAGTTACATCTCAGGTCATTCACACTAACATGGAGAATGACACAGTCATATTGTACCTGTTGAGGAGTGACCTGAGTGCATAGGTTATGTTGCGGATTCTGTTACTCGATAGCCAGCTGAAAGTGACTATCACCTTGTGTAGCCTGCTGAGTGGGACATCAGTGTGACCGCCTATAGAGTCACCTATGACTAGTGTGTTGGGTATGTTATATCGCTCTATTGGCTGTAGTTGATGGGCACACTGAGTCTGTGGGCTATAAGTAATTGGTGTTGTGTTGGGTGATGGGGGCTGCCTGCGTTTCTGCTTTGGAGTTCTCTTTTGCCTACACAGAGTAGTATTAAGAGGCTCCACAAATGTTGTAGTCTTAGTATGTGTGGCCTGTGGTGGTGGCGATCTAGTGAGATTATGTGATGAGTGTGGTGTGGTGCAAATGTTTAACATCCCCACATGATTGTCAGGTTCAGTCTGGGTTGGAGAGAGCTTTATCTCCAGCATGGCTACATATGTGCATCTCACACAGGTTGTAGTGTTGTATGTTAGGAGGGGAGCATTGACTGTGTACACAAGACAATTTCTATATTGCCTCATGATGCTCATATTCATCATATAGACAGGCGATAACACTGGGAATTGACACTTGGACATGCCTGAATATTTAACTATTTCCCACTAGATATGTGAGGAAAGTGTGTACAACAGCTGTTTTACTCTAAGTAAGCTGGAAATGTAAGTACAAACAGTATTTACCTGTAGGAAATGAGGAGGATTGAGTGCTATAGTAATTAGTAGCTCATGAAGTGCTTACATGTTCTGAACAAGTGCTGAGCATGAATAAGCAATACAGATAGGGTGTCGGATAGCATAAACACACTGCCCCCCCAACAGGTACACAATCACATATCCATGAACACTACAGAGCCCTTGTAACCATAACTATGATGGTACAAGGTGCACTCAGGCTGCATGTGACCTGTCCACATCCCTGGTTGTATCATACACATATGGCAAAACAATTTGCTCTACACATACACATCATGTAAACATAGCTTCATGCCAGTCTGTGAAAACACTGAATGGTGCACACCAACAGTTATCACAACCCACAAAGTGGAGACACCACTCATAATGGGAGGCACTGCACTATTACACTGCTGAGTCTGGTCTGAAAGTCCATGAACCTTAATCAACGTATATGTTGTTAGCAGTACAGATGTAGATGACAGTATGGATGATTTCACACTGCATATAATACCTGTGACAGGTCATAGGACATCATCACCCATACTGTGTTCCACCTACATTCAGTATACTAGATGTACCTTTGTATGTCACAGGCGTGTTCTGCCAGTGGCCTGTTGACAGAACCAACACTACAAAAGCTGTCTGAGTGATATGTGCATATCACACTAGTGGCAGCTACAGTAAAAAAGGGTTAATTCATTGTACTCCCCCTCATTGTAGCCCATACCACACAGACAAATGGGAGGCATCTGCGTATGTAAGTATGTGAATGGCTATGACCTAGAAGCAATAGCTGACTCGGTGTTGTGGACAACATACAGAATGGGCTTTCTGGGTGAGGTGCATGACATATATGCACAATCTGACAGCTGCATATTGCATTGTCACCGCTAGGTTAATAACCCTGTACCCATGAACTACCACCTAGGCAGCGGTCAACATAATGGACACTGTGTGTAAGGGATGGTGCTGTGCAGTTTACTTCCCTGAGCTAGTGACATCACCGAGCCTATTAGGTCGTCATAAGAGGCAACCCTAGTCATGACAGGGTGCCATCAATGAGCATGGAGATCATTGTACAGCCATACTCATCACTCAAGTGACCAATATCGGATCACATATCACCTTTAAGGGGTATTGCCCATGCTTGGATGGATGACACCAGCCTTCACAATCCTCATCTCCACTATGTAGCATGCTGCCTACCCTGCATAAAGACATGTCCAACACTGTGGTGTTGGACACGCTACACGTACATATCCTGATCTGAAATACATACGTCATGGACAGCCACCTTCCTAGTACAAGGATTGCCACATGCTGGACAGATCCTTGTGCCATACACGTTACATACTCATGCCATACTATGCAACCCTGTCCAGCAAAGCTGCACATTTCATCTCTGTCAGACATGGTGTGATGACTACATGGTAGCTGTATCATTAACCATCTGGATCAGTTATGTGGCACTGCTTCACCTGGCACCGGGAACATGGCTGTCGGATACAGCTAGAAAACCTTACATCCTATGCTCATACATGGCTCAGGGCATACACACTACTACATGACCTTGGCCGTACATTCTATAGTTGATAACCATCCCTGCAAATACCATCTGGCTAGCCATTGTCCCATGTGTATTGCATGTGCAACACAGGCGATACATGGCAGGATGTTGAACTGCTGTACAGTGCCGTGTAGATGTATATGGCAAAACACATGCATGTAAAGGTTTCCGTATACATGTCTGCATTGTCACAGGTCATGTCCGTTAAGGCAGTGTATGTGTTGATATGTGACATATACATAGCATCAAGGTCAACAGCATTAATGTGGACACATCCAGGCATGTGCTGATAGGTAAGAACACTAGTACAGGCAAACAGATATGCCCAAATCAAGACAGCATTCACATGGAGTATGAGCAATGTAATCAGGTGACACACATATATGATGATAACATCCAATCCCCATTGGGTGTCACATGTGTGTGACACAAACGTCAGTGGTGTCAGTGTCATGAAGATTTGCAAAGACAGCTGTTCATATGTACTAAACGTAATACACATGTATGTGCAGCTGTATCTCTGTGCATCTCTGAGATACTGTAACCTGTCTCCATCATTATGTCTTCCAGATATGCCTCGAGCAAGGCTCCCAGCTTATAGCTGCTTGGAGGATGAGGCCCTTATACCTTACCTCCAAGACAACTGTGGTGTCTTGTTTAGCCATGTGCCACAGCATGCACAGCAGTGTGATGACCTGTAGCAGGAACTTCGCAGGAGGGTTAATGATGTGGGTGGCCATAACCACACATACCAGCAGGTGTGCAGACACTGCAAGGACCTGATCAGACATGCGAAACAGCGTGCAAATGCAATCGCCAGGGAACAAGGTGCAAAAGGTGGTGGGCCACCAACCCAGCCCCCACTCACACATACCGAGGAGCTACTGGCCAACCTGGGGACACCATCAGAACAGCATCCACAAACCCTAGCTGCCATCGTGGAGGTGGGTGTCTCTCAACCACTGAGCCTGGAGTTGCCTGGTAAGTCACTACTGCACATATAACTATTATATCCCATTTAGTTGCATGTGTCACTGTACAATATGTAAAGTAACATCATATGCAAGGCATATATACACACATGCCGCATACTATAGTATGCTACCCTGTGTATGTTGCATGTGTCACTGTACAATATGTAATGTAACATCATATGCAAGGCATGTATACACACATGCCACATACTATAGTATGCTACCCTGTGTATGCACACATGTGCATACTCCATAGTATATCCTATTGTACTGGCGAATGTGTTAACATGCACATTGCACCCTGTAGCTGTCATACAGTCATGGATAATGATCATACTGCTGTGTCACCCCTATATAGGTACCTCTGGCGTTCCGCAGAGATAGCAGGCCATTGCAGGTGAGACAGTTATAAGTGTCAGGCATGTTAATGCACAGATCTATTCGCCATGTGGCCAGTTAACACATGTACACATAATGTATGGTCCAGTCACAATATACAGGTCGCATCTTTAATCCATCACACTGGCTACCCATGTGCAATACTTACAAACTAAATGAAACACCGACATGAAACCACAGAAACTGTCATTGCTAGATGTGTGGACAGCTGTGCATACAATGGTGGATGTGTTGTTCAGTGTAGGAATATGTACTATACATCAGAACTACACATGTGGGGTACACAAACAGTACTACACAGTGAGTTGGAGTATGGGCAGCCCACAGGATTCACCATTGTGGAATATGCCCCTGCAATGAGTGCACACATTGTGATGTGCCATCTGACATGTCCATGACATGTAGTGGTCCGGCTGCAACATTGTCTCACTATCCCATAAACCATACCCCACATACCAAACATACAACCCTTTGTCTGCATAACCCTGTGGACAGTGGAGTATCTGACATCTATGGGTGTATGTCATATGGGACAACACAGACATGTGAGATAGACGGCCATCACAACCATTTGGCCAACACATGTTCACACATGGCCATGGAAGATGGCCAGAGACATGTAGCAACACACAGTAGATGTGATGTGTTTGTGTGTACACCCTGTTGTACATTGGCCACACATGTTCCAGCTATAGCCTTTGTTGAATGGTTATATTGCAGATGTGGAACACTGGACATCCTACAAGCCTGTGCACAGCTTGTGGAGACGTCACTTAATTCGACCACATAAGATGTGTTGAACATCATGACTGTATCACAGCATGACAGTAGTCACCTGTACAGTATCCACATACATACACAGACAACCACATCAGGCCACAGATACAGTACAGTTCCCTTGTTGCTGTTGGACATCACTGTCAGCCGTGCACCTCATGTGTGTGGTACACAAATGTCATGTGGGACATGGTTTATTGACAAGTCTGCCATGTGTGGACATGGTTGCCAGGCAGCTAAGATATGTTAGCAGCTGTGCAGGGGTGTCATCCGTATGTCCTTCAGTGACTTGTCACACATGACACATCATGGTTTAGTGTGCATACACCTCAGCGACGTGAGTCACAATCCACAGTATTTATGTATTGTGTATGCACACAGTCATGTCTATACACTGTGTGTGTAATCCACACTGTATTGCAATAGAGACGCCTCATGATTCCATGCAATGGCACTGTGTCTGTACTTCACACTGTATAGCAATATAGATGCCTCATAATACCCTTCAATGGTCATGCACATCTGCTAAAAGTGCATTCTATCTGTACGGCGTACAGACAACATTGCAATGTGACACCATTACACCGCTGTACATATGTCAGGACACCATTGTGTCAAACATGTATGCATGTCAATGCACACGTCAGCAGATTACATGTCATACTACATGTTAATGTCAAGGTCATATGCCTCACATCAGCCATGTGTACTGTTAACCTGTGCTGGTCCACATGGTGTAACACAGGGATGCATGCTTACTACCATGATTGTGTGAAATGCATGGCTTCTGCTATGACACATGCTTGCTGTTGTGTGCAACCCAGGGATGTATGATAACTACCATTATTATTGTCTGAGCTGCATGCTGTCTGCTGTATCACATGCATGTTGCATGCCTTCTGTCAAATCACATGCACGGTGTGTGTGTGTGTCTGTGTGTGTGTGTGTGTGTGTGTGTGTGTGTGTGTGTGTGTGTGTGTGTGTGTGTGTGTGTGTGCGTGTGTGTGTGGGTGTGTCTGTATTGTAATGTAGAGTCTTTGTTTGCCTTCACAGGTGATGTAGGTGCGTTACCCTCTTGCGGTCCATCTGATGTTAGTGTCCCCACAGACTCTAGCAGTGATGATGAACACATGCTTGAGGCACAGGCAGGGTTGTCAGGGGCTGAATCTGTGCAATTGGTTGCTATTCCACCTATATCCCCCTCATCCTCGCACACAGTTCTCATGCCAACACATACCCCATCACCAGTGGCCATAGAGGAAGGAGAGTTAGCATGTGGTAGCTTGGAACAGGAACGTGTGGTGGCTATGGAAGGTGTGTATTCACACCATGGTGTCAGTCAAATGACTGCAGATGTGCCACACAGGCATGTGGCCAGTGCTGCTCATAAGAGGACCTCTGGCCGACATGCCCCTGCAGGACAGAGCGCAGCAGCTGGTGTCAGCAGACGCATGTTTCAAACTGTAATGGCAGCACAGACACATGCTGAACAGCAGAACAGAGAAGGGCAGAGGCTTCAGAGGGCTGCTATCCGTTCTTTAAATGACAACATCCAGGCATTGGCAAATGCTCAACAGGAGATTGCTGAAGTTTTGGGCAGACGATTGGGTGACATGGTTGGAATCCTTGACCGTGGCATGACATACAGTATATATATATATATATATATATATATATATATATATATATATATATATATATGGACATTAACACACATAAATCTACATGATGGAATACATGTCCTATACTGTTGAATGCCTGTGCTGGATGATCTGTACGTGATCACCTTGGATGTATGTATATCTGCCATGGCTTAGTGGTAAAGCACATCGTCTGTGGTGTGCAGGGTTCGAGTCGTGTAGAGATCGGTTATTTTGTTGCTGGGAAGAACAAGGGACATCAAAAACGGTGATAGTAAGGTGCTTTTAACCAGTTGTGTGCGGATCTGCGTGACAGTAAGCAGTGGTTATTATTTTGGAGGCTCAGTATGGGTCATGTAACTATGCATTAGAAGACAATACTATGCAAATGAGGTTGAAAATAGTGAATCCCGTTTATCCCCAGGGTGTGATGCAGATCCCAAGATTGTATGTGTATAAATATCCATGTGCAGGACTTGAATATAGGTGAAAGCATGGGGGGTGGTGTCAGGCATACTGTACATTGGAGCCCTGTCTCGGGATTGCTCCTGCCTTAGCACGCCTAAGCTAGGGGTGTGTCTATACCTGCCTAGTGCAATTGGGAGGGACAACAGCAGTAGGAGAGTAGTCAAGGTGAACAAGCTGCGCAAACAGGTGATAATTAGCACAATCAGCAGATTACAGGCCCAGCCCGGCCCAGAACACTACGATAAAGTGAGCAAGTACCATACACACAGGTTTTTTCCACAGTCTACACCACCGGTGTATACATGTGGGGATATTTTTCAAAACAATCCAACCAAATGAGAAGGGCTGCAGCAGGCAACATAGACCAACATGTGCAGGAGGCTGAGGGAGTTGATGATGTGAATGCTGTTGAACAACCCTCAGTGAGGAGACAGAGAAGACTTTACAGACCCAGGGTAACCTACCAGGGGCTACATGAGCTGGAGATAGTGGAGCGCTATGGGGTGGACAGAGACCTCCTAGAGCAGATTGTTGAGCTGTGCCGGCCACACATGACACATCGAACAGGCCGACGGAAACCCATCCCAGTGGATACTAAGGTATGTGTAGGCCGAGGTGTACTAGCCACAGGTACCTTCCAAAGCACAACTGGGGATATCATGGGGATCTCACAGGCATCTGCATCCAGAGTATTGCACCAGTTCCTAGATGCCATGTCACCACATGCCAGTGAGCACGTACATGTCCTCAACACACGTGAGGTGTTGACCAGCAATATGCATCTCTTCCACCAAATGGCAGACTACCCTGGGGTAGTGGGTGCTATAGCCTGCATGCATGTACGCATCAAAGCACCACCCAGTGAGCGGGGTAGGGCCTACATTAACCACAGGGGCATCCCCTCCATCAACTGTCAGGTCGTATGCGATGCCCAAGGCATTATACTGAATGTGTGTGTTGGCTGCCCTGGAAGCTATGACGATTCCGATATATGGCATCTGATGCAGCTGTACCACACCTTTGCCAATATGGACATCCCCTACAGTCACCTAGTGGGGGATGCTGGGTATCCACTGGAGCCATGGCTGATGACACTCATCAGCAATGCACAAACACCTGAACAACTACACCATAATGAGGCGCACGCACAGGCAAGACATATAATTGAGCGTGTCAACCAACCAAATGAACGAAAGGCCACCAGCCGGAAAAATGAATATATTTATTAAGCGATTCGTAGACTGACACTTCCAGTTAAAAAATTTTAACAAACTACACAAAACAAGTGAATATGTAAGTGCTTTCGTTTAAAGGTTTTAAACTTCCTCAGACAATTATATTAAATGACATCACTTCCTTATATAACCTCCTTCTAATTCAAAAAAAGCGCGCCCAAAAACTAAAACGAGATTGGGCATGCTCAGTTGCCAGCAAATGGGTATTTGAAATATATGAGCTACGGAAACCATAAATTATATTAAGTGTGTATAAAATTATTTATCTCATGAACATAATAATATTTAACTATTAAAAATTAATTAGTTTAGCTTTAAATAAATATAATATCTAAAACCATTAAAAGGAATTAATTTAATTATTGTATGAATATTGAGCTGAAACTTTAAATATAAATAATTAAAATTTATTATTTATATTAATCGTCTTAAAATTTATTAACTTGAAATCCTAAATAAAAAAAAAATTTTTAGAAATAGGTCATATAATTAAAATGATTATATGAGTTCATTATGATAGAATTGATAAATAAATATTAATAATAATTATTAATAAATTTTATTATTATTATTAATATAATATAAAAAACATAAAATAAAATGGAATAAAATAAAATAAATAGACGAATGGCTTCCTTTATTTAAATACATGAACTTAAATCAAAATATTTACATTTTAGTCTTTGATTTTATTTCGATCTAATGCTTTTAATTTTAGAATTGGTAATATAGAACTTCTCTCGTTTAGACCTGGCCAGGAATCAGCTTGTAATTTTATTTGCCATAACAATTCTTTTTCTTCTAAAATTAAATTCCATGGAGTTTTAGCTTTAATTTCAACCTGCTCCATAGCCATATAGAAAAATCTATGATTATTATATTCACTAATATGCTTTGCTAACGCATTGTCCATCTTCATTTTCTTTATTGCATACTCATGTTCATAAATTCTTTGTGACAGTGCTCTTTCTGTTTTCCCTATATAAAAGGAGGTACAGGAGTCACACAAAGCTAGATATACAACTCCTTTTGATTTACAATTAAATTTCTTTTTTATATAATACTTCTTATTCCTTATAAAGAAACTTTCCCCTCCTTGAATTTTATAGCACCATTTACATGCGCCGCACTTATAAGTTCCAATTTTATTCATTTCTTTTTTTTTTTATTGTTATTAGCTCTAAGAAGTTCTTTAAAACATTTACCTTTTCTATACACAATTTTCGGGAATTGATTAATATATTTTTTCATTGTGGATCATCCATTATAATTTCCCAATTCTTTATAAATACATCTTTTACCATTTGGTAATCTTGTGTAAAAGTAATTACTAATGCTTTGGAAAATTCATTATATACACAATTTTCCCAATTAATATTATTACCAGAGCTAAAATTATCCAAATTATTATTCTCTCTGGTATAATTTACACTTCCAACATCTACCTCACCATCATTATCAATAACTAATTCAGTTTTTATTTTTAAGATTGGGATAAAATACCCATTTTTTCTTTTTTGTATCACTTCAGAAATCAATTTATCCACTAAAAATATGGGATATTCTTTATCAATAAACATCATTCTTAAATGATCGCATTCTGTTTTAAAATCTGAAAATTTAGTTATCATTTGGGCTGCTCTTACGAGCTGCCCTTTAATTACAGATTTTTTTCTGATGGTCTGGATGTGCACTAGTGTAATGAAGGAAGCCATTAGAATACATTTTTTCCTATAAATAGATGAAATATAAGTTTTAAGTTCATAATCTTTAATTAAATTAATATCTAAATAATTTATATTATCACTCTCAATACTCCATGTCAATTTAAAAAAGGTTGTAGTTTCATTAATGTGAGTTAAAAATTCATCTAAAATATTAGAATTTTCTTTCCAAATTAAACAAATATCATCTTGGAACCGATGGTAAGATTTAATATAGGAATAATATTTACTGTTAAATATAAATTTTTGCTCCCATACCATCATAACCAAATTTGCGTAAGTGCCTCCACAAGGCGACCCCATTGCTATCCCTTTCTTTTGAATATAATATTTATTATTAAAACTTATATAATTATTATTTAATATAATTTCTATAAGCTCTACTAAAAGATTATTAAGGTCTTGCTTTATAGAGTATTCGAACAAAATTTCACTTATCCATTGGAGTCCTAGATTTTGAGGGATTACAGTATAAAGGTCGCATACATCTATAGTAACTAAAATATCCTGTTTATCAAATTGAATTTCGTTTATATGTTCCAAAAATGTCCAGGAATCTTTACAAATATGTTTTTCTTTCATGACTAACTTCTTTAGCTCATAATCAACATATTTAGCACATGCTGAAGTTATGGAATTCCTTCTATCCACTAAAGGACACATGGGAGGCTCTTCTACGCATTTATGCATTTCCGGGATCTTAGGCATTAAAATATTTAAATAGTTATATAAATCTATATCAATACGTTTGTCCAAAAACATATCGTTAATTTGTAAGAAAATTCTTTTATATGCTAAATTTAATTCATTTAAAGACACTTGCTCATAAGAATCAGTTCTTAAAGTTAATTCCATTTTATTGTTATATAAATCATTGTTCATGATAACAGCTCCTCTCCCTTTATCCGGCTTCATAATTCTTATATTTTCTTTTTGTAAGCTTTAAAATATTTCCAATTCATCCTTACTTAAATTAGACGGATAATATATCATTTTATTAATTTTATCTAAATTTTTAAGCTGATTTTCACACATTTTCTCATACATTAATAATTTAGGATGTAAGGGAGGATTATATGTACTTGCAATATTAAATTTACGTGGCTCATTATAAAATGAGTCTTGATATATGAGGGAGAAATTAATTTTTCTCAGGAATAATTTCATATCAATCATAGTAGATGTAAAATCGAAAGCATGTGTAGGTACAAAAGTATAACCTTTGGATAATAAATTAGCTACTGCTTGATTAATTTCAATATCAGAAAAATTAAACACCTTAAAGTCTCCAGAATTATTTACAATAACTTGTTTCAATCTTTTGTCAGAACCATTAATATGATTTTCATCAGTCCATATTTGTTGGCCATTCTCATAATTATCTACAAGCATATTGCTTATCATGTTCTCCATTGCTTGTCCTTTGGTCTGGCCCCTTGAAACCCCGCTGTTTGTTGATTTAAATGAGGGGTTTTATTTTTAAGTCTTTCTGAGTGTCTTAGCTCAGGGAACTCTTCGTTATATTCCATGTCATTATGTGGTTCAGTGTCTTTATAGCCATATTCAGGGGCACTTAGTCTATTATAATTATTAGATGGATGAATTTTGTTCTTTTTATATTGACCACCTGGAGGCCTAGGGTATGCCACCCCATTGGCATATTGACTAATGTCCCTTTCTATTTTCCGTGTTTTTCCATTCTTCAATTTACTGATATATTGATCGATACTGTTGTAAATCCTAAGCATATCATATTGAATAGTATCAAAGGAGACATCAGTTCTAATCACTTTATCAAGTTCATCCAGTTCTGATATCAATTTATCAATATCTATTTGATTATACTTAATTAATATGTCCAAAAGTTCTTTTCCACTGTGGTCGAACAACTGTAATAATTCAATATGCATAGGTGAATTATGTATTATGCCTGTGGGGTACCGCCACAAGCGTAACCCCTTAGGAATAATATTATGCTTAACACATTCTTTTAGATAAGCGTTCTCAAGTTGGAGTTTCCTACATTTCATTAACTTGGTATCAAAGTAATTTAATTTATTGTCAATGTTATTGATACCTGAGTTGCATTGTCCTGAAAAACCAAATGAGGAGCCCAACCATTCATTCAAAACTGGAACTGTCTTCCTTATCTCGTCTCTAGAAGTGAAATGATGTTGTTCCCCATGGTAGATATGCCCTTGAATGCCATTACTATGCTGCTTTCCTTGATTTTTAATGATTCCTCTCTCATTATCCGAATTCTGAACAGCACTACCGTTTGTAGCGCTATTATAGTTGTCCAAACAAGCTGGAGTTATGTTAAAGTCAAAACTCGGATTTGATGCTACACCATCTTTACACCCATTTGCTCGACTCCCTTCAGAATTATATACTCTTTCACATAATGAATCAACTCATTGTGTCAACTTTAAAATTAATGCTGTTAAATTCCCAATTGACACTTCGGTCCCATAGATAGAGTCATCCAGCTGTACGGCCATTTCGTTAGAACAAACTAGCGACATATTCCACAAATGACAGCAAACCAATGAACCAAATGAACGAAAAGCCACCAGCCGGAAAACAAATATATTTATTAAGCGATTCGTAGACTGACACTTCTAGTTAAAAAATTTTAACAAACTACACAAAACAAGTGAATATGTAAGCGCTTTTGTTTAAAGGTTTTAAACTTCCTCAGACAGTTATATTAAATGACATCACTTCCTTATATAACCCCTTTCTAATTCAAAAAAAGCACGCCCAAAAACTAAAAAGAGATCGGGCATGCTCAGTTGCCAGCAAATGGGTATTTGAAATATATGAGCTACGGAAACCATAAATTACATTAAGTGTGTATAAAATTATTTATCTCATGAACATAATAATATTTAACTATTAAAAATTTATTAGTTTAGCTTTAAATAAATATAATATCTAAAACCATTAAAAGGAATTAATTTTATTGTATGAATATTGAGCTGAAACTTTAAAATATAAATAATTAAAATTTATTATTTATATTAATCGTCTTAAAATTAATTAACTTGAAATCCTAAATAAAAAAAAAATTTTCAGACATATGTCTGAACATATGTCGATATAATTGAGCGTGTGTTTGGGATGCTCAGGTCATGGTTCCAGTGTCTGGAATCTGGTGGAGCCTTGCAGTATTCACCAGCTACATGCACCCAAATTGTTATGGTATGTGCTATGTTACACAATATGATCCTGCGGAAACAGCTGCAGCAGGAACAGCATGGGGCAGGGCCACACAGCCCCCCACCAATGCCAAGGCCTGTACAGGCACAGTGTGACTTGGAGGAGGAACTACCTGAGCTGGACCCAGTAGGCGAAAGGAGGCGTGCCCAGTACGACCTGCCCTTGGCAAAGAGGCAACGCATAGCATATTCACTGACACAGTAGGTACCCAGGGAATTTCACCCTCTCTGACTCGCACAGACAGTAAAAGGGATGCCAAACATGACACTACCTGTGCTCAGCCATGTATAGGAAGTGCACTGTGTGCATCCAACATAGGCAGCCCTCCAGCACCATCCTCAGGTCTGACACACCCTCAAGGTAAGTCAATCAACCTACCAATTGGCAGTTATATTAGAATGTGTTTTTACCTGTAGCTATGGTATGGACGTGAGCATGCAAGGGAATTTGGTGGTCGAATGTTAGGGCAGTGGACAGTACACATTCATAGTGGCACCATGACATCTGTAGCACATACTGGGGTCACATTAGTAGCCAGTAGTACACAGGGTGTCCTAACCCACTGCAGGTTATGGGCTGAACATCATGTGCATCCATACAGCCCACACAAGTCTCAATCAGCTGGACAGGTGTAGACCAATACAGACAAATGCTGTACAATGGCCTCTGAATATGCCCAATGGATGACCCCCCCCCCAACAGACAAACACAGACAGATTACAGCAGGCCAGGCAGTTGGATGTAGGTTGTGAAGGTTAGGACATCTGAAACCAATATGTTGGTAATTAAAGCTAGGATCTGAAGTACACTGGTATGCCTCTAGCCAGCACATTAGGTAGGTCCACACACTGAAATGGAGTACCTGACATACCAGTACAGTAGTAGCAAAAGTGTACAACTGTCAGCAGTGCCCCCCTTCCAACGTACACATGTAACAGTCATGTGTGCCTCCCCCCGGTGCTGTGTAGGAATGTGGATACAGTTGGATGTCCCCCCACGCTGTGCAGAAATGTAGCAACAGTCAATGCCACATGACCGATGGATACCCTGCAGACACAGCATGCCACCTGTCAGTGTACAACACAGGGGTCGGCACCACAGTGCTGACTACCTGGACATGTAACACATGCGATCCAGTTGACCATACTCGCCATGCTCAAACACATGAAGGTATGACGGTAATGTCAGTCGACAACATGCGTAACGGTCATATTGGGCATGCTCACACACTTAAACACATGACGTCCAGGTCTGCAAACACCAGTGGTCCGGACATATCTGCCAGAACATAGCTATACTGTTGGATGACTGTGCTGTATGGTATGTGTGTGGTACTGTCTATTGTCTGTATATATGCCATGGTGTATTGGTAATTCAGATTAGCTGTGTGCGCAGGGTGTTGCTACCAACACTTGCAAAGGACGGTTCTTTGTTTGCGGCCAGAACAAGGCCATTGGATACGGAGTGTGTAAGGCACATTGCAGCAGTTGGGAGTGGTTGTGCATGGGTTTGCGTGGTGTTAAGCACTGCTGACCTCTGGTTACAGCTTCTTATACTTGTTTAGACTCCATATTTCTTTAACAGTGCAATACTCACATACTGGTAGCCAAACACGCTTACACCCGCTCGCTCCCTCACTTGCATCTGCACCGACATTGGTGCTTGCATTTGTCACTCACGCTGGGTGGGCGCGATCCCTTGTGATGCCTATTACATTGGACTACATGATTACAGTATCGGGTATGGCTGACCATTAGAGACGACATTGCGTTTGACTGTACGGAATCGGTGGCCTGTACAGTGAGTTAATCATATTATATGCGTGTTCCTCATACAATCGGCTCCCATCTGGCTGATACATGGGAACCGATACTCTGCAATGCAGGCAAGTAAATGTGTTTTGGGAACCACATCTGTCTGCCGGGTCATGCTACCGCATACCTATTGTAGGTTTGCCACCTTTTAAATTGGTCAGATTAACACCTTTCCCACTTTGCGTGGGACAGTCCCTCATTAGGCGTATGTGTCATGCAAGAATAATCTAGGCATAGCAAATATTCTGATTACAGGACAATATTATATTCTATGTTTCTCTAATAGTTGCATGTAACGGTTATTGTATAAATGACACTTCTATATGTTATGTGAAGTAGCATAAGCAACTTGACTGCTGCTAGACTAAGCTTTGATTTGTGCTAATACGTATATTTCTGTACTATATACGGCTGTAGGTATGTTCTGACCTGGTACGCCTGACATTTCTACAAAGCAGGTCCCACTTTGGCCATTTGGAAAGGTGGCAGCCCTATAGAACCTATATGTAGAGATGTCAGATTTGGCAAAGCAACACATACCCACAGCCAGTAGAAAACTGACTACT